>NC_049208.1:55669162-55701662 GCF_013347855.1 Anguilla anguilla | reverse complement strand
GCATAACTGATAAAAAGTCGAAACGTACTGGAATATGGATTTTGGATCAGCTTCATGCTTTTTGGTCAGGATACTGAGAAGGGAAGGCTGATCCCAGATCAGCCGTAGTGTGGAGTGAAAGTACCACAGCCTCAGGAGCAGCGGAAGGCTGAGGTGTCCTTAGTGACTAACCGCCCCCCATCATCCCCCCCCCCCCCCCCCCCCCCCCCCCCCCCCCTCCAGCCACGGCTAGGTTGTCATAGCGGCCGGTCAATATTTGCCTGGGGAGGGAGGCAACCGCCCCCGCTGCCCCCTTTACTTCCCGCTTCGCGGAAACCAGCTGCGCCGAGCCCCACCCTCAGCACACGGATCTGGCCTGGGACACCCCGGTGATGTCACTGCACCGCGATTGGCTGAGCTCTGCCAGATGGCCGCCCTGATTGGCTGGGCCTGTGGATACTACAGTGTACACTGAGACGGGTTAGAAATGCACTCCGGCATTAAGTAGCAGCGAACAGGCCGCCATAGATTTATTTTTAGCGGCAGTCCTACGCCTGGGCTCTTTGGCTCCGATTAACCAGTTACTGACATTGGACGCGTTTGAAAATATGCTTAATGTGCACATTTCTTTGGGACCAATTGTTAACCCACAATTTCCTTTAGTCCTGAAACCTGGAACGCCCATTTCAGCACAGCGCCAAGGGATCTTTCCCTTTAAAGAGAGAAACCATTTATTTACACTCTGTAAATCTGCTTACCAAATCTATAACATCACAGACATGGCACGGATTTATATTTTTATTTTAGATTTCAACCCTAAATAAAACAAGGTTTCCACAAACAAGGGTTAAGGACAACCTTTAGGACTGTGAAACGTACCCTGGAAATGACCATTTTTAGCAAATGTTGGCTGTTGTCCATGTGAGTCAGTCTTTAAGTGCATGCGTTTAAGAGGAGAAGAAAGGATTATGTGCATTGATATTTACGGTGAGCGAAACACATTCCTCGCTAATTACAAGGCGGGGCACCGCAGGTGTGAGTGCTAACGAGGAAGGCACCACTCACCGGCGCGGCACAATCGGCACAATCGGCAATATTTAACCTAAAACAGGCAAGAGAATATTAGAGGCTTGTTAGGGTGGACACCGGCTGTTTTAAAGAAAAAAGAAATGGATATTTTGTACAGCGATTTGGGAAGCTGTTTTTGAACACTGCTGACCGAGAGCTGGACAATAAATATGCATGAGAGGGAAACAGCACACAGTAGTCCAAAAATGTTTTGTCAACATTTATTAATACATGTACAAAATATCTAAATCTGTTAATATTCATACAAACGTGTGTATATCCTTTTATATACAGACACACGGGTGTACAAACCTCTTCAATACAATCTGATCATAATCTGGGAGAACCAAAATGTATATAACTGTCAGAATTATACCAAAATAGTCATATTAATAAAAAAAATGCAAAAAATAAACACAAAAAAAAAATCACAGCCAAAAGACAACTGCAGTCCCACAAGAGACATGACGGCCATGTTTTCACAGAAAACGCTAGATTTACCTTCCCAGAGTCTCGAGGGGGACCAAACCAGGCTTTAACACTGACAAAGAAGGCTAGGCCCAACCTTCGGACTGCGGGTGGGGGGGGAATACACTCGGGGGCGGGCGGGACCAGGAACCAGCGCCGAAATCGGGTGAGGACCAGGAGAGGCGCAGCCGACACACATTAGCGCTGACTCATCGATCTGAACCAATCAGAGGAGGGTACAGTCTTTCAGTCGGTTCAAACACGTCAGGGACTGACATGTCGTCAATCATCACTCCTGAAAACAGGAACGGCCAGTGAGACCAGTTCAGTGCAAATTACCCAGCATTCAACGGTGCCAGTGGATCTTCGGCGGTTATTTTGCAATTGGCTTAGGCCTCGGAGATGTCTCTGCTGTGCTGGGCGTTCGTACAAGACAGCGCAGGACCCAGGGGTCCCAAATCCAAGCCAACTGCCACCTTTAAAGCCAAGGGATTGGGCTGGATGTGCCCAACTCCACTTTTGTTTTCCACCAGAGTGCTTAGAAAAAATCAGGCAAAGCTTCACTTCGGCACAGTTAAAAATAATCGGGAAATTATGAGTTTACGACTTAGATGCCCTTGTAGCCTTACAGAAAACAGACATTTCTCTTAATTTTGTTCTATATCAAACACCTGAGCACCAAAATGTCGTACTGTAAAAAAAAAGAAAAAAGAAAAAGAAAAACCTAAAAGCGAAGTGGTTTTCGCAAAATCCCAACTCAATTAGCAGTTTCGACTGACGGGAGTTTTAACGCAATCCGGCCAATCCAGGGCCGCAGGTCCTTTCACACGCCCACGTCGAGTCCGGGACAGGAAGAGCAGGTTAAAGGTGCCCAGGCCACCCCGGAGGATCATGGGTAATATTCTCAGTGCTCAGAGCACAGCGCTCAGACTAGAAGAGGAACAGCAGCAGCAGGCCGGTCCAGCAGGCTGGTTCAGGCTGGTTCAGACTGGTTCAGACTGGTTCAGACGGGCGCGTGACAGTGTGGAGCAGCAGGAACCGCACACGTCCTGACCACTCACAGCGCACCTGTCTGCAGGGTGCTGGGTCCAGGGCCGGCCAATGAGAGCAGAGCTTCTAATGACATCAGGCAGCAGTTCCGGGCCATGTGATTGGTGGTGAGGTCACACCATCACTCGAACGAAGAGGTCCGATTCCGTGCTAGTGGTTCAAAGGTCGCTGGTGTCCAATCACACCAGGTATAAAATATATACATACAGACAGATCGGCACCTCCTCCCTGACAACTCCAGAGCAAACGTGGTCCAAATATCAACCCAACACAGAGAGAGAGTGTGAGCGAGAGAGAGAGAGGAGTAGGAAAAAAATGGGTAAAAAAAAAACAAAAGAACAGTGGCTCTGGTGAAGAATATCATTTTGTTCGACAATCTTAGTTCATTTAAGTCTCTCCTTGTTTTCTTTCTTCCAGCAAAGTCCCCAAACATTCAGAGCAGAAGGAGTTAAGAGGAAGAGGCGGAGCTGCAGGGTTCAGTCGGTCAGTGCTGCCCCCCGACCCCGCCCCCCCAGTGGGTGACCCCGGGCCTCTCTGGTCCCCTGGGCTGTAGTGGCAAGCAGGGCACTCTGCCCCCTAGTGGTGGGGTGGGGTCAGGGCAGGGGTGGACCATTGACTCCAGGGTGGTAGAAGGCGCAGTTGTTTTCATAGCGACAGTTTCCCTTCACCATGAAGTGCCGACACATGGGACGATTGGACATGTCTGAGAGAGAGAGAGAGATTGAGGGGGAGAGAGAAAGAGAAAGACAGAAAGAGGCACTTAATGCACTGGTAGACAGCTACAGTACAGCTTTTACAATTCAAACATTCGAACCCGAATCAAAGCTGTCCATCTTCCACCCATACATTCGGCAGCCAGTGACCCCTAGCGAATCACAGCCCTGCACACAGTCTGTTAATAACGGTCCAATTCTAACGGCTTACTGAAGCCATTCAGGTAAGCACCTTTGCTTCATAAATCCGCCATAAATCCATTATCCGCCATAAACGCCCTCTATAAATCTCCTATGAATCCATTATCCGCTATAAATCTCCTTCATAAATCCACTATAAATCCATTATCCGCTATAAATGCCATTTATAAATTCGATATAAATACATCATCAGCTATAAATCCATTATCTGCCATAAACGCCATTTATAAATTCGATATAAATGCATCATCAGCTATAAATCTATTATCCGCTATAAACGCCCTTTATAAATCTGCTATAAATCCATTATCCGCTATAAATCTCCTTCATAAATCCACTTGAAAAATCTGCTATAAATCCATTATCCGCTATACACACCCTTTATAAATCTGCTGTAAATCCATTATCCACAATAAATCCCCTTTATAAATCTGCTATAAATCCATTATCCACTATAAACACCCTTTATAAATCTGCTATAAATCCACTATCCGCTATAAACGCCCTTTATAAATCTGCTATAAATCCATTATCCACTATAAACACCCTTTACAAATCCGATATAAATGTCCTTTATAGATCCGCTAATTCCCAGCACTCACCTCCCATGTGCGAGTTATTGGGGCCCCCGCCGCCTCCTCTGGGCCCCCCTCTCCCGCCGCGACCCCTGTACCCAGGGTCACCCCCGCGGCCCCCGCGGCCTCGGTGGAAGTGCCCGCCCCCTCTGTGGTGTCCGCCTCCTCTCATTGGCTCCTCTGTCCAGTAGCCGCCGCCATCTCCGCCCCTAGGCGGGGCCATCATCCTGGGCCCGCCCCCCGTGGGGTAGGGTGGGGCATGGTTGTGGGGTGGAGGCGGGTGGGGGTGGGTGTACTGGGGGCCGTGGGGCGGCTTGTTGGGGGGGTAGCTGCCGTTCATCGGCATGTTAATGTTGGCATTGATCCCGGGGGCATGGCCAAGCAACCCTGGATCAGAGAGAGGGGTGGGGTGGGGGGAGAGAGACAGAGAGAGAGAGCAGAGGAAGAGAGGAGAGGCAGAGAGAGGGTTTAAGGTTGGCGTAATCGCTGTGAACGCAAAGCACCGCACACACTCACAAACACACACCCCTTATATGACACTAAGCGTGTCCGAAAGACGGATGAGAGGCGGGGGTTACCTGGCGGGGGCCCATGGGGCGGGGCCTGGGTGGGGTTCTGCTGCAGGGTTCCCAGCAGCTGTTTGATTTTGTTGAAGTCAGGCTGCTTTATGAGGTCCTCTGCAGACTGAGCGCCCTGAGTGCCCTGCAGGGGGCGACAAACACAATCAGCTCTGCAACAGACCCAACTACAGCAACTTAATGCAACTAGAGCGATTTAACCCAACTACAGCAACTTAACCCTACTACAGCTACTTAACCCAACTAGAGCGATTTAACCCAACTACAGCAACTTAATCCAACTAGAGCGATTTAACCCAACTACAGCAACTTAACCCTACTACAGCTACTTAACCCAACTAGAGCGATTTAACCCAACTACAGCAACTTAACCCAACTACAGTAATTTAACCCAACTACAGCGATTTAACCCTACTACAGCAACTTAACCCAACTACAGAAACTTAACCCAACTCCACCATCTTAACCCTACTACAGCTACTTAACCCAACTACAGCAACTTAACCCTACTACAGCAACTTAACCCAACTACAGCACTCAAACCTGCGCCAGAACCAGTCTAGGGAATCACATATGCCAGCACATAGTCATACAATTTAATTAAACAGCAGAATTTAGGTACAAAATCATGTCATTTGTTTTCCTTGGCAAAAATTAATTTAAACCTCATCTATCTTTCTATTAAATGCTGACATAAAGAAGAGAGCTGAACACACACACACACACTCACTCACACGCACACACACACACACCATCATTATCATAACCTTTAGGCTATTTAATTCTCGGAAGTACAATTGAGGGCCAGGCCCTCATTTTCAATGTAGCCGAGATTACAAAAACATTTAACACAATAAGTATAATAAAAGATCACAGAATATAGCGACAGTAAAACCAACATAGTATATAATAATAACTAGAATAAAATAGACACACACACACTCACACACACACATACACTCACCATGATGGAGGTGAGCAGTTCCTGCACATTGACAGAGGGGGCGCTGTTGCCGGGTGGGCCGGGGTTTGGGGGCGGGGTTTGAGGGCTGCGGTTGCTGTTGCCCAGACTGCCCATCAGGTTGGCCAGTACGGGGGGCAGCTTGGCAGTCTCGGGGGGGCCGGCGGGGGTCACAAGGGGGGCCAAGGTATCCATGGGCTCCAGGTAGCCCTCATCCGCTAAGGAGGAGTCCTGCACAGACAGACAGGTGCGACAGCCAATGAGAGAGGGCAGAGGGGGCGGGCTCTCTGGGGAAGGGGAAGTGGCTCGGGAGCAGGGTTTTAAGTTTGACGGACAGTTTTACCTCGTCCAATGGGATGAGCCGTGGGGGGGTGGGTTCGTATGGTTCAGGGTCAGGCTCCTGAGGGCAGTCTGGGACGCTGAGGAGAGAGAGGACAGAGTTACACTCGCGGGAAACGAGTCGTTAGCCGAGATTACACAAATATTTAAGACTCAATAAGTATAATAAAAGATCACAGAATATAGCAACAGTAAAACCAACATAGTATATAACAATAATAACTAGAATAAAACAGACACACACACATACACATACACACACTCTCACACACACACGCACACACACAGGGACACACACAGGGACACACACACACAGACACCCACAGACACACACACACACTCAAACACACTCACACACACACTCACATACACACACACACAGACACAGACACAGACACAGACACACACACACCTCTCTTTGCTGAGGAAGATCTCTTGCAGGATGCCCATCTCCCGGTCCCTCTGTGTGCTCCTCTCAGTGCTGTTGGCCCCGGGGGGCACCAGGGAAGAGCTGAACAGAGTGAGGGGCCGCGGGGGCGTCCAGGGGACACGCTCCTCCATGGCATCATGGGACAGCCGCCGGGCCATCTCAAACGTATGCCTGTCCATCATCAGCTCCCGACGAGCGGCCTCCCCAAAGTCCTTAATCTTATTCACATTCACTAAGAGAGAGAGAGACATTCACTGAGACTGAGGGAGAGAGTTTAATCTTACTCACATTCACTAAGAGAGAAAGAGAGAGAGAGAGAGAGAGTACGATGCGTGTGTGTGTGTGCGCGAGTGAGTGTGTGTCTGTGTGTGTGTGTATGCTACCTCTCTCGGTCTCGTCCAGGTGGAAGTAGAAGTACTCCTTGAGCTGCTCTTCCTCTGCCCAGTGCACACTCTTCTTCCTCTTCCCTTTCTTAGTCAGACTCTCCTCCTCTGCGCTGGGCTCAGCCAGCGCGTTGGGCTTCTCACCTGAGAGAGGGAGAGAGGGAGGGAAGGACAGAGAGCAGGGGGGATAGGGAGGGAGGAGGGGAGGGAGAGGTAAGTTTGGTTTCTGTTACACTGAAGTAAAACAGCCATTCTAATAATCCTGCATTTCAGCCTAGTTTGAACAAAGTTGTATATAGCACCCCTTGCTGGCCTGTGCTGTGTATATAGCGCATTGCTGGCCTGTGCTGTGTATATAGCGCCTCTTGCTGGCCTGTGTTTAGTGTATATAGCACCCCTTGCTGGCCTGTGTTCAGTGTATATAGCACCTTGCTGGCCTGTGTTCAGTGTATATAGCGCCTCTTGCTGGCCTGTGTTCAGTGTATATAGCGCCCCTTGCTGGCCTGTGTTCAGTGTATATAGCACCTTGCTGGCCTGTGTTCAGTGTATATAGTGCCTTGCTGCCCTGTGTTCAGTGTATATAGCGCCTTGCTGCCCTGTGTTCAGTGTATATAGCACCTTGCTGGCCTGTACTCAGTGTATATAGCACCTTGCTGGCCTGTGCTCAGTGTATATAGCGCCTTTCTGGGCTGTGCTCAGTGTATATAGCGCCTTTCTGGGCTGTGCTCAGTGTATATAGCGCCTTTCTGGGCTGTGCTCAGTGTATATAGCACCTTGTTGGCCTGTACTCAGTGTATATAGCACCTTGCTGGCCTGTACTCAGTGTATATAGCACCTTGCTGGCCTGTACTCAGTGTATATAGCACCTTGCTGGCCTGTGCTCAGTGTATATAGCACCTTGCTGGCCTGTGCTCACTGTATATAGCGCCTTTCTGGGCTGTGCTTAGTGTATATTGTGCCTTACCGGTGTCCATGGCCTCTGTTTCCTCGCTAGGCACGGGGGTCCCAGGCTGCTCCAGGTCTGCAACCTCATGGGGTGGAGTTTGGGAGGCAGAGCCTTCAGGAGATGAGGGCTTGGCCTGAGAGCCGGGGTACAGGGGGGGCTTCGCCTCAAACGGACAGGACTGGGGGGGGGGAGGGAGAGAGGGGTGTGAGGCGCTGGAAATTTCTACAACACATTTGCAGTTCTGTAAACACAGGCCAGCACACACACACTGATCCCAGCGCTGATCCCAGCACACACACACTGATCCCAGCACTGATCCCAGCACACACACACTGATCCCAGCACACACACACACTGATCCCAGCGCTGATCCCAGCGCACACACACTGATCCCAGGGCAGCTTGCTTACTTTGTTAGATGTGGGAGAGGACGGCTTCTTCTTTTTCTTGATCTTGATCCCGGGGACGGGGGCGGAGTTAAGAGCATCCAGGAAGCCAGTGCACTCCATCGCTGAGAGAGAGAGAGAGAGAGAGATTCTCCATTAACACGCCCGCTCTCCACACCCTCACTGTACAGCTGAGACAGAAGAGAGAGAGAGAGCGTGGGACAGAGAGAGAGTGTGGGACAGAGAGAGAGAGCGCGGGACAGAGAGAGAGAGTGTGGGACAGAGAGAGAGAGCGTGGGACAGAGAGAGAGAGCGTGGGACAGAGAGAGAGAGCGTGGGACAGAGAGAGAGAGTGTGGGACAGAGAGATAGCGTGGGACAGAGAGAGAGAGTGTGGGACAGAGAGAGAGTGTGGGACAGAGAGAGAGAGTGTGGGACAGAGAGAGCGAGCGTGGGACAGAGAGAGAGAGTGTGGGACAGAGAGAGAGAGTGTGGGACAGAGAGAGCGAGTGTGGGACAGAGAGAGAGAGTGTGGGACAGAGAGAGCGAGTGTGGGACAGAGAGAGAGAGCGTGGGACAGAGAGAGAGTGTGGGACAGAGAGAGTGTGGGACAGAGAGGGAGCTGCAGGCCTGTGATTTGGGGAACTCACGTTGCGCTGGGATGATCTTCACTTTGATCTCCTTGGTGGAGTTGGGCGTGGTGTTCAGCGGCTTGTACTTCTTCTCCACGGGAGGGGCGTCCGACAGGGTTGTGCTGAGGAAGAGAGGTTGGGAAAGTTCAGGCATCTGACCACTGGGTGGCAGCAGACCAATAACAGTTCATTACTCCAACTGACCACTGGATGGCAGCAGACCAATAACAGTTCAGTACTCTGACTGTCCACCGGGTGGCAGCAGACCAATAACAGTTCAGTACTCTGACTGTCCACCGGGTGGCAGCAGACCAATAACAGTTCAGTACTCTGACTGACCACCAGAAGGCAGCAGACTGACACGAAACACAGTATTTCAGAAAATCCACTGGAGGGCAACAAAGTTCTTGTCCTGCTGGTGCACAAACCCACAGAAGTGCCTGCAGGTATCTCCGAATAAGCTGCGTACCTGGGCCGCTTCAGAACAGCTGGTTTGATGTTGTATTTGTCCCCAAGCTGCGGAGTGACCGGAGGCTTCTTGGCCAGAACGGGGGTGGGGGTCTCTACCTCTAACCCTGTTTGGGGGAGAGACAGGCAGACCATCAAACCAGGGCAAACAATACAACCCGTCTGTTCAAACAGGTAGACTGCAGGTAGACTTTCTGAACTGGAATGAGCTAAAGAATCCTACAGTCACGGCTGTCATTATTTAAACCTCCTCTCCAGCAGAGAGAGGAGACAGCAGAGACAGAGGGACGGAGACGTGGACGGGACGGGGACAGGGATGGGGACGGGACGGGGACGGGACGGGGACAGGGATGGGGACGGGACGGGGACAGGGAGGGGACTGGATGGGACGCAGACCTGTGGAGCGGATCTTGGCATGGCTTGGTGCATGAGCTTTGGGCTTCTCCTTCCTCTTCTCCAGCTGCTCGGCCATTTTGGGCACGTCCGCGGGCTTCACCTCCGCCGCTCGAGACTTCCCCTCCTCCTTCTTCTTCTTCCTTTCTGCAGGGGTCGTCCCGCTGGAGGCAGCGACGCTCTGGGAGCGAATGATGGCCATCCACCCTTCCACCAACACCGAGGCCAGCTTCCTCAGCTCTGGGGGGGGGGGGGGGGGGCGGGGGAGAGAGAAAGGGAGTTAAAATTTCCCGGTCACATCATCAAACTTTATTCCAGTGAACCAGCACACTGAACAGCAGAAACAGACAGAGAGCAGCTGAAATTAAAACCACTGTGATGGACAGATAAAAAGGGTGGGAGACAGAGAGAAATAGAGGAAGGAAGAGAGGGCAAGGGAGAAAATGAAGGAGATGAAAGGGAGAGAAGGAGGAAGGGCATGGAGGAGAGACTTACCCTCAGTCTCTCCGCTCTTGCTGAGTTGTTTCACCAGCTTGGCTGTGTTGTTCTGAACAGGGAGGGAAAGACATTGTTATTGTTTTGGATATTATACTTTATTACCTGCCTGATTCATGCAGCTCTTGCATGTATTTAAATCCCTTTCAAATACTGCTGGACTGTGACCTTCAGAGAGCCAAACTATGGAAATCCTGCAACTGCAGAGAGCCTGCTAACAGGGCCAATGCTAATGCTAACGCTACAGACAGACCCAACACTGAGGCCCAGCCATGTTCCATACACAGCGGCATGCTAACAGGGATAGCGCTAATGCTAAAACTGCAAACAGACCCAACACTGAAGTCCAGTCATGTTCCACACAAAGCGGCCTGCTAACAGGGATAGCGCTAATGCTAAAACTACAAAGAGACCCAACACTGAGGCTCAGCCAAGTTCCACATACAGCAGCCTGCTAACAGGGCTAATGCTAATGCTAAAACTACAAACAGACCCAACACTCAGGCTCAGCCAAGTTCCACACACAGCGGCCTGCTAACAGGGCTAACGCTAATACTAACGCTACAGACAGACCCAACACTGAGGCTCAGCCAAGTTCCACACACAGCGGCCTGCTAACAGGGCTAACGCTAATACTAACGCTACAGACAGACAGACCCAACACTGAGGCCCAGCCCCCAAACGCGCAGGGGAGTGCCGGTATGAGGGAGGGGCGTGGGGTGTGGGGTGTGGCCGGGTGGGGTACCTGTTTGAGGTGGTCCACAGTGAGGGGCAGTTTCTGCAGGATGAGCAGGATGAGCTGCAGCAGGGGGGTATTAGTGGTAGCTTTGCAGTATGTGAGCCAGGCATTCAGGAGCTTGTACCCCCCGACTCTGATAAACCTGGAGGAAAAAAATGCAACAGAAAGACTGTATTACCATCCCCACTATTAGCTATAGCTATGACTATCACAGAACATTCTCATTACACACCACCACTGCTATAACAAAACATTCCCATCATACATTCCACACATATTCCATAACAGAACTTTACCATTACCATATAACTGAAGTAAAACCAGACCTACCTGTTGAGGATGTCATGTGACTTAGTGTGAAGTAGGATGTTCAGGTACATACACCTGCTGACCATCTTGTGAGACGCCTTCATTAGACTGTTGGGGGGAGAGAAGAGAATTTAACCATGCTGAAGGTAGGCTGTTTAATTTGTGTAGTTTTAGAAAATAAATGTTTTAAACTCTGTGGCCTGTACAATCTCCGGCATGTTTGAGCAACACAAAACACAACACTCAGCTGAGAGAAACATTCCACCCTGTTTTGTACACTGATCCAGGTGGTGTACAGGTGAGGGCTTACCTGAAGACTCTGGCCACGCCCTCCAGGCTGCGTAGTTCTCCGTCTTTGCCCAGGAGGTTCTCCACCCCTTTCAGCACCTCCCGCGGGTCCACTGGGCCGAGCGCCATGACTGGGGGGAGGAGAGAGAGGAGAAACCATCAACACACCACAAAAACCCCTTCATCTGAGTCAACAGAACCAAGATCATCAGAAATCACAGGTAGGACCAGAACAATGTCGCCACGAAATTTGTACCAAAAAGGGGACTCGAACCTGGACCCGTCCGTGGTTGTGTAGCCAGGCAATGACGCACACAAGCTGGCCCAAGCCAATCAGAGCACGACACATGCAGACAAACCAATCAACAACCACTGGAACGAGGAAACCCGAGACAGCGCTGTGAGGGGACCTCTCGCGCCAACACACCCCCAATCTCAAACGCGCAACTACAGCCACACATTCGCAAAGCCATGAACACGTTTTGGGGTGGTACGGGGGGAGGTCAGGGCAGACTAGCTCTGTGACCTCTCCTTACGGTAACCAGAAGGGCCAAAGGCTATGGCGGAGAGTTGAACCAACTCTCATTCAAATCTGTGTCTGACATTCCCAGCTCTGAATAAACAAAGAGCTCGCTGTTCAAGATCGTTCCACTTCTCTGGTTACCAACCCCAAGCACTTCCACACACAGAGCGGAGAGAGCTCAGAGAGACATCCAGGGCTGGTAAGGGAAGTGACTGAGACTCATGAATTTCCATGTAGGGTACATTAACAAGGACTGTCCTTATTGGTGTGCCGGTACAAACCACTCAAAACAATTCACTTCCTCAAAGACTCTGCGCGCGTGTGTATTATGCATACCAACCCACACAAACACACCTCTACCATGTTGAGTCAACTAACAGGAAAGACCAACTGTTTTATGCTGATCAGTCATTTCACCAGAGGTAAAAAAAAACCTCCCAACAAAAAACTGTGGCATAACTGCATGGGTTTATAAAAAATTATATTTGTCATTTTGATTATTACAAAGGTGTTCTCCCAGAGGGATTATGGACATCTCTCACCCTTTCGCACATTAAAAATCTGTCCACATATAAACTTCAGAGGACTGAACAGAGGTCCTCAGAAGTGACTCTGTGTAAAGACCGTACCCACATGCACACCCTTAGAATGCCATGGCCTGAACCCAAGACCAAGCAAATATGAGGCCAGTCGGCAGTACAGCTTGGATTAAACACAAAGCTGGGAGCTGGTGGGTGTTTATGACTGCCTTAACTCTCACCTACACGACACCAAACATCATAGTTACAAAAAACAAAAGAAAAAAGTAAATCACAATACAATAAATTGTACATAAATTATGGAAACAGTTTGGATACTATAATATGGCCCAAGCCTTGATGGAAACAAAAGGTTTTAAAGCCTTTCATGTAATAATAACAGACTCTGCCAAAACTGAGACAAAACTGGTGAAAGATATTTAGCAGTTATGTGTACATCAGTGCGTGGCCAGCCTGCGTTTCTCTGCATAATTCAGTCGCAGCTGCACAGAGAGTCTGAAACACCACAATAGAGGGCAAGGTCGAGACATGCGGGCATAGCTGTGGGGAGCACAGGGGGGTATTTAAAAAAAATTCCACTCCTGCCCTGTAAACCTGTGCTATGAGCTAATATTTTTCCATGGGCTGTGCTCTTTGAGACAGACCGCTGTGTTGTAAACCTGTGCTACATGCTCATATCTTTCCCCAAACTGTGCTGTAAACCTGTGCTACATGCTCATATCTTTCCCCAACCTGTGCTACATGCTCATCTTTCCCCAAACTGTGCTGTAAACCTGTGCCACATGCTCATTTCTTAAACTGTGCTGCCATCCTGTGCTATGTGCTCATCTCTTTCCCTGGGCTGTGCTCTTCTGAGAAGGACGGCTGGTTTCCTGCATGTCACTGTGGCTGTGACCCAGTTTTCACCGGTCACACAGAAGGTTCTGGAAACGAGTGAAAGGGCGGGGCCCAATACGGTGACAGACAGGTGGGGTTCAGCTGCTAGGAGGTAAGAGGTAAGGGCAGTTTGTCTCTGGCGCCTGTGTGTGTGTGTCTGTGTGCACAAGTGTGTCAGTGTGTGAGTGCGTGTCTGTGTGCGAGTGCGTGTATGCGAGTGAGTGTGTGTGAATGTCAGTGCGAGTGTGTAAGTGTGCGAGTGTGTCAGTGAGTGTGTGCGAATGTGTCAGTGTTAGTGTCTGTGCGCGAGTGTGTGTATGCGAGTGTGTCAGTGAATGTGTCAGTGTCTGTGTGCGTATGCGAGTGAGTGTGTCAAGTGTGAGTGTGTCTAAGTGTGCAAGTGTGTGTATGCGAGTGTGAGTGTGTGTAAGTGTGCGAGTGTGTGTGTAAGTGTGTGCGAGTGCGCCAGGAAGCAGTGGGCCTCCATTTAGTTCTGCCACAAAAGGGAAACAGACTGTGGACTTGCAAAAAACACACACACCATACTATCTTGCTTTCTCTCTCACACACACACACACACTCTCTCTCTCTCTCACACACACAAACACACACTCTCTCTCTCTCTCTCACACACACACACAGTGGAACAGAGGCAGAGAGAGGTGACTGCAGTTTAAAAAGTAAAAACAGAGGAGAGGCTGCGACAAGCCAGCCTCCATCTGACAGGGTGACAAACAGCTGATCACTCAACAGAGAGAGAGAGCAAGGCAGAAGGAAGGAGAGGGGGAGGAGAGAGAGCAAGGCAGAGGGAAGTAGAGAGGGAGGAGAGAGAGAGAGCAAGGTGGAGGGAAAGAGAGGGGGAGGAGAAAGAGAGGGGGAGAGAGAGGAGCAGCTGCTGAGCAGGAGCACTACACACACGACGGGCACGGGCAGGTGGTTCTGAGGCAGTGGATGAGCCAGCTGCAGTAGCTGTGCACTTCCTGCTGAAAACCCCAAACCCCGGCCCCACGCGATTACGAATATTAATCAGGGCTATCATCAAAAGGAGGGCAAATTCTGATTTCAATTATCAAAACACACTGAATTATAATTATGCCACATTGCTATTAACTACCTATGTTTAAATGAATGTCCACATGACTGTTCTGTCCACAGTACTGTTACCAGAACAAAACACATACCATCTAATATATGTGGTAAAACAAAACCGTGATGATTCATACGATTAAGATTCCTGACTTCACAAAAGAAAAATTGAAAACAAAAAGAATTAGTGCTACAGGGTGGAAAAATAAATGGTACACAAGTCAGTTACTGGAATTGTTCATACAATGTCCTCTGCCCCACTGTGGTATGGACTAATAGCAGTTACTGCGGCAACAGAATCTCTCAATGATTTTAAATTCAGTTTAAAAAAGGAACAAGAGCAGCCTATTAAAAATGCCATCTGGCCTTAACTATTGTGCCACTGCTCTTCAAACACCACAAATATATCAATAATGCCAGTAATTACAAGGTGTTGAACAAGACAGAATAAATGAAGGAACCCTTTTGCCAATGGCTATGTTAATAACTACATGCTGCCATCTACTGGCCAAGTTTAGAAATGACAGCATAAGCATATTCTGCATATTTCGTAGAACAGTTCTGAACAAAGGTGGCATTCATATGTTAAATGACTATTTAGTCAACACTACCATAAAATAAAGGAAATTAACTGTACAGTATTGAATATAAATTATTATCCAGAAAATATTACTACATAAGTATCAAGAGAATTTTATTAAATATGTTAATTTTAATTACTTAAGTTACTGTTGCTGAAATCCCAGACAATAGGAGAAGTGGGGCATTTACCCAATAGCACAAGTACATTATTTAAATGGATGTTATGCACGTGACAACGTACAGAGCTTTCAGGGGAAGGGGAGGGTTGTTAGTTCATGCATTGTGCTAGATCTACCAGAGGAAAGCTCTCTGCTCAATCTGTTTTCAATGTGGAAATATATGCTAAACAAAGATTCATCACAATTAATTGTTACTCACAATGCAGTTTCCTTGGGTAGTTACCCAAAAATCCTACCCATAAATGTTTAAATGGCACAATAAAAGTATTTTACACAAATTAAGCACATGACATTTATTGTTTGTTGTAGTCGACTCATTACTGAACTACATTAGGTAAATACTCAATTTCCATGCATGTCAAGTGCAACTTTCCATTAATAATATGAATCTGATATGTGTATTGTATTATTTGGGGTTGTTTTATTTTCGTCAAGATAACAGCCAAATACCATAAAAATGATGCTTCAGGTAACTGCAAAATAATGAAAACTGGTAAATGTCATGTTAGAAATCAGTTTGGTCTTACCAGGGAAAAGCAGCTGTCGAGCTTTTTATAGTCTCAGAATTCCACATCCAACTACACAACGTGGGACAAAGACACACAACTCCTGAAAACGTAAATTTTTTTACACACGCACACACACCGCAAAGTCAACATTCTGTACACAATCTGCAGTAGTCACCGCCACACACTACACTGGAATTTTTTTTTGTTTTCCCCCTCTCTCATGAGAACATTTTTGGGCAGATCCGTTACATTAGTATAGTGTATAATGCGAGACTATTAGTTATGAATAGGACCTTGAAAAGGCTGAAAACATGTTTTCGGATCAACTACATAGAAATAATTAATGAAATTTTGTAAGTTGTTAATAACACAAATCAACTATCTTTTTGAAATATACATTAAGTAAATAGTAAAATAAATAGTTAATTATTGGCAATTGTTGCAATGCCCAAATCATTCCAGGTTGCTACATTATGAAGTAGGTAATATTTTCTAAGTGGCAGATATAACGAACCATGTTTTAGACCAAAGTTTGAATTATTATTCATTACGTCCCCGTGCTCATAGATCAAAATAAAAAACAAGAATTTTTAATGTTTTAAAATGGTTAAGTACAGAACACATATATTCAAAACACCATAGGCGTGTTCGCAATAAAGTGAAAACTGTTCCTTGCCATTTATACTGTTATAGGATCGTCTTCAAAAAAAATAAATAAAACGATAGATGGTTGAAGATCAAAACAAAGACAGTCAATCAAGACTTGAAATCAACGTGATTCGTTGAACAGTCCTAAGCCCAGCCCCTTTCTTTAACCGCTTCATGACGGGTGGCTCTGATCAACGGCAGAGAAAGAAAACAGCCGCCATTTTAGGGGGAAAAATCCGAAACCAAAAAAAGATTAGACATGTCCAGACAGATTGGCGAATTGAATGTCGTTCGGGCACGTTAATTTTATGCAGGCAAATTGCACTCGCTTCCCATCGTCGTCACAAAAAAATCATTAGTAGTTATTACAGCTAGCGAATCCATCTATTCCACCGAAAAAGAAAATGACCGCCATTGCTTCGACACCCTGCGAGGTTTAAAAAGACATCCCGTCCGCCATTTTGTTGCAGCTACCAAATAACCCATTTAACCGACCCCCGCTCTACAACGAACATTAAACTTTTTAACACTCCGGAACGCATGAAATGTGCAATCTTTATACCCAGATTGCGGTTTAATTAAAATCTTAATCGCAACCACACGCGGGGACATTTATTTTCTCTAGCAACGTGATGACATGATGTCTACAACTAGCTGCCAAAAGCTAAGTAAAAAGGGAAAAAAGAAAAATGAAGTTAGCGAACATCAGAACATCCGTTCCGTTTAAATCCACTGATCTTAAGCAATCTTTATGTATAGATTGCGTCGGTTGATTGCGCCCATGAGGTCCCCCTTTTGAAAAGATGAAATTTTTTTAGTATGAATAAAGATCATTCCAACACATTAATTCAGTCCTGGCTGTACCTAATGCAATCTTTATGTACAGATTGCTTATAGAACGAGTAAGACTAGCTTGACTACATGGCTAGGTTAATTTGCTTTGTAAATCCGTCTCACACACAAAGAAACAGGGACTAGCCCCGACAGCAAGCTGACTCCGTAACTTTCGTGTGTGAGCTCATAATTTAGATTTACAATATTTTATTTTGCTAGTCAACTGCTAGCCATATTTTCAAAAACCAATTGCATGAATTCCAAAATAGACACTTGGTTAACGAATTACGATAAGTTTAGTTTCAAATTTGTTTGAAAATCGACACTTACTACAATACCTCTCCTCTGCGTCTCGGGTATAGTGTGCTTTACAGCGACAGATCTCGTTACAACAGTTTAATAGAGTAAACTGTCATGTTTCGTATAACAAGCACTTTTATAGTTGAAACTGCTTTAGCTTGTTTGTGGGCGGGTTTGTGAAAGCTAGAGGCTAGCGTTTCCTTCTGGAACAAAATGGAGGCAAAAAATCAAATGTCCATTACTTGAATAATAAAAAAAATGGTTTTGTTAAGCGTTTGTCTTCATACACGCAGTTGAAAGTCCTCGACGTCCGATCTTCGATGAATCATCAGACCTGTAACAAAAGGACAAAGACAAAGACGCCAAATTAGTCGCTTTAGCCGGTTAGCTCCAACACTTAGCGAATAACCAAGGTAAATATAGGTACAAACGCCAAACGATACTTTGAAATGTATAATAGAAAGGGACAACCACAATTATATATAACTGCGCAATAATTCTAAAAGCATGCCAAAATAAGTACTCACCTCAGGACAAATCCAGGAATGAGGTTTTTTGGGAGGGGTTTCTGTTATATACCCTATGACGCGAATGACGCGATTGGTTACTGCGGCGGCGCGCTCATACCGATTAAACGAGGGGCTCGGCACGCGCTCTTACGCAACGACCTTCTGATTGTTTCAAGGACAAGGACATAAAGGGGACGTACCCATTTCCCAAATGCATGTCCATTTTCAGATATGTGAATATTAAGACGGGCAGATGTAGAGATATCATATTTATATTTTTACACAGCAGACGTTATAAGCAGAATGTACACATGTAGGGAAACATTTTGTTTTAGTTCTCTTACAACCAGGTGAAAATATATAATAACACATCACTGTTCTACTTTTACCTGTACTTGTATGAAATACCACACTACAGTTCAATGATGATGGTGATACGAGTTACATGGCAAACTTGTTTGTATATAACTTAAAGCTTCAAGCCCAAACAACTACTTGAACTAAATAAGACTTGTTAAATGATTTATGTTGTCTGAGTTAGCTGTGATATTATCCTGCGATGTTTATAACTGGTCACATCGCCCAAATTGACAATAGCAATACTAAAAAGACCCGCAATTGTCAGATTGGGGGTTTATTTGTAAGTGTGCAAGTTATCCAAAATGGCTCCTTGCTTCAAACGACAGCTGAGCGTTGAGCAACGCATTTGTCAAATAAAAACGCAAAATAATTGATAATACCCCGATAAGGAACCTAAACTAATCAAGTATGTAACAACTAAAACGCAAACAATTTAGACATCAATAAACCGCGATTTTAATTTACATTTTTAACAGGGTTTTGATTGAACCTTAACCTTTCAACTTTGGGCGAGAAGGGAAAATGGCAGCTCCCTCACCGTTCATGTTTATGGGGATTCTTAGAACCCTTTCGCCAATTGCTTTGAAGAGAATTTTGCTGACAGAGGTGGGTACCTATCGATTTGACGCGCCCAACTAAAACGTGGTAGTTATCGCACGGGCAATCCTTAGTTCGTCGAATTAGGGACAATGGAGTGTATTGTGATAGCTGGCTAGCTAGCTCGCTAACATTAGCCACGCTGAAGCTAGGCTTCGGGCTACTGCTGGCTAAATTGTAGTTCATCAATCATGTGCCTTGATGGGGATTGGTGTAACATTAACCTGCCGCATTTAATAAATCGCATCAATTGAATTGGCTGTTAAATCTTACTTTTTATGTTTAACAGAGAATTCCTTTATCAACATGCTCTCGAGTTGGCTATCAGCACCTGCGGACAAGGTTACCTTCAAACTACACTTTTTGTACTGTCGCGTCTCAATCGGATAAAACAAGCGATGCCATCGACACCACTGAAATGACTTCTCGTTATAAAGACAGACCCTGGGAATACTTTGAAAGCGAAGGTAAAGTTACCATGTTTTTGATTCATTCTAATATACCGCGAGCTGGCTAAGTGTGTGTGTGTATGCAAGAGGTGGAATCAAAACGACTTAACAAATTTTTATTTTTTCTCAGCATATGCTGAACGTTATGGTTCAAAGCCACTGTGGTCCGACTACAGGAGAAACCACAAAGGAAGCATTCCTCCTCAGAAAACCAGGAAGACTTGCATTGTGGGTATACTGTTTGTGAAGGAATTGTAGGAGACAGTCTTGTTCTGATTCATTGAAACATGTCCTTCTTTAAAGGCTTAGCGAAAATGAGCGCTGAGCGTAAACATCAGAAAATGCATTTGTCTGGTAACTGATGTGGCGCTTTTCTCTTTCAGAGGGGGGACAAGATCTGTGGCAATCCCTGCCCTATTTGCCGAGATCCCAATATCGTCATTCACTATAAGGTCCGTGTGTACGTCTGACGATCTAGTTGCCTTCATCAACGTGAATGTGCAGTACAGTTTAAAGTGCCTTCTCTGGGTTAAGACACACCACTTAAAAAAAAAAAAAAAAAAAAAAAAAAACGAAATAAAATTTTCAACACCTTTGTCAAACTATAGTGTCTGAAACACTAGTGTTTGCATCCTTCATGTGTCATCAAGTGGTGGTTTAGCTTTTCCTCATGGATAAGGTTAGAACGTGATCCTAGATCAGCACACCCCTGCTTTACTGCTTTATGACTTACAGGCCCTGGATTCCTTCACGTGAGAACTTGATGGCTTGCATAATAAAACACTCTTTTTTGTGTGTACATGTGTTTGTGCATGTAAATACGCACATCTGTTCCTCCCTCTCCACAGAACGTGAAGCTGCTCCAGCAGTTTGTTAGTCCTCACACAGGAATTGTCTATGACCCCACTCGCACAGGTAACGATGCGGCATACACACACACACACACATTCCCTTTAAAGTACGTCAGTGGCTGTTACGCTCATGCTGCTCCTGTGTTTCATCCCCAGGTGTGTGCATGAAGCAGCAGAAACAATTAAACCAGGCCATCCAAACCGCCAGGGACCACGGTGAGATGCCCATAATGCACTACGTTTACATACAGCACCCGTCAGTCACTGCAGTTTCACTGGGTGGGGGGGACCACAGTGAGATGCCCATAATGCACTGCATTTACATACAGCACCCGTCAGTCACTGCAGTTTCACTAGGTAGGGGTGGGGTGGGGGGGACCACAGTGAGATGCCCATAATGCACTGCATTTACATACAGCACCCGTCAGTCACTGCAGTTTCACTAGGTAGGGGTGGGGTGGGGGGGACCACAGTGAGATGCCCATAATGTACTGCCATAATGCACTGCGTTTACATACAGCACCCGTCAGTCACTGCAGTTTCACTGGGGAGCGGTGCGGGGCACGATGAGATGCCCATAATGCAGTGCAGTTTCACTGGGGCAGGCCAACCTCAGCTACCAACACCACCGAAGTGTAGAATCCACTCTGTGACTCCCAGCTGCAGCCCTCGCCCCCCCCCCCCCCCCCCCCACACACAATCATTCAAGTCTCCCGCTACAGTTGGTTCACACTTGCAGTTTATGAACTACAGTAAATCTCTCTCGTTCTCTCAGGCCTGCTACCCTTCCAGGTGCCCTATGTAGAGTTCACCGGGGAGGACTACTCCAACTCCCATGATGCAGTGGGGCACACCCGGCCGCCTCCCTCCATGACCTCCGGTGACCCCTGGTATCCCTGGTATGGCACCCTGCAACCTGATGAGTCTGAGGTGGCTCGGGTGAAGAAGCTGTACAAGAATTATCTTAAATAAAGGCACCAGATACTACGGAAGAGCTGGGCTTCGACTTACATTACTTACTGGTCAGCTGTGTACCGGCTCCTACGTAATGTGGGATTTGAACCTGCAACTACTTCCCTCTGAGCTCTTTCAGGATGACCTGTGACACTGCCCCGATAGTTTACAGCTTTTGGCAATGACCTGAGATCTCATGCTGATTGGCCAGTTCCAAGTGAACCCTACCCAACCTCTACCAGACGAAACCAATCGCCTCTCACCTTTCCGGGCTCTCCATCGTAGTCTGCCAGTGATGCTCTTTCAAGAGTAGGTTTTTTTTATAATGTTTCGTCAGTGTTCTAGAACTCCAATGCAATCGGTTACCCGTAGTGATTGCAACATCGGCATTAGAATTTTCAGTTTAGAACATTCTGATGATCACATTAGTTGTGATCTTACACCTTACAGGGTTAAATTCTCAACAGTGCCCCACCGAGCAGACTAATCCACAGGGGATCTCCTGAATAGGTTTTGAACACAATCCTGAGGTGGATTTTAGTGCCCTGTCATCTTGCTTCTGAGCGTATGTTGTGCTACATGTCCTAGAGTTTGTCGCTTGCCTTTCAAGTATGTCTAATGAATATGGTAATAAAAAACAACTTACCAAGAATTTGGTGCAAAAATCCATTTATTTCATAGTTGTCTCATGTAATTATGTCCATATTTCAAATTCCCACTTTCTGTCCCACCCCTTAAATTCAAAGTTTAATATCAGTGATATAGTTATATGTATATTTTCTATATTTCCTGGGCCAAAGTTAATGTACTGTTGCCTCTTGATGCATATCGCTCGAAACCTAACCAACAGTGCGGCATGCTACTGCCAGACTCGTTCCCGTGTCATCTGCCCGGTCTTCAGCCCGCAACGGTGAATTTGCACACGCCGCAATCACTCTCCAAAACACACAGCGCTCACTCGTCCCTGACTGGCCCACATGCATCACATGGCCTGTACTGACCAATCAGAGGGGAGGAGTGTGCGGTGGGTGAAGAGGAACGTGACACCGGCTCGCGCCACCGTTGCACAGCCCCAAGAGGGCGCCAGAGTACACTGCTGCCGAGCAAGCCGCCGTCAGCGCTCCCAGGAAGCATTGTGTACATTGTTTTAAAACTGCCCCACCAGCGTGCACCCCTGCTGCCCCGCCCCTCCTCCTCGGCCCTGTCAGTCTCGGGTCTTGTTGACCAGGGTCTCCCCCAGGGCCTCCAGCACTTCGCGCTTGTAGTCCTCAAAGTCGCCGTCGATCTGGTTGGCGGCCTGGTCCTCCACGACCCAGAGCTGGCACTGCGTTTCTGTGATCAGCCGGGCGTCGTGGCTCACAATGATCACGGCTGGAGGAGGAGGAGCAGCGTCAAACTCACCACAGAGCATCACACTCACCACAGAGCGTCACACTCACCACAGAGCATCACACTCACCACAGAGCATCACACTCACCACAGAGCGTCAAACTCACCACAGAGCGTCACACTCACCACAGAGCGTCAAACTCACCACAGAGCATCACACTCACCACAGCGTCAAACTCACCACAGAGCGTCAAACTCGCCACAGAGCATCACACTCACCACAGAATGTCAAACTCACAACAGAGCGTCACACTCACCACAGAACGTCAAACTCACCACAGAACGTCAAACTCACCACAGAGCATCACACTCACCACAGAGCGTCACACTCACCACAGAGCGTCACACTCACCACAGCGTCAAACTCACCACAGAGCATCACACTCACCACAGAGCGTCACACTCACCACAGAGCGTCACACTCACCACAGCGTCAAACTCACCACAGAGTGTCACACTCACCACAGAGCGTCAAACTCACCACAGAGCATCACACTCACCACAGCGTCACACTCACCACAGAGCATCACACTCACCACAGAACGTCAAACTCACCACAGAGCGTCACACTCACCACAGCGTCAAACTCACCACAGAGCATCACACTCACCACAGAGCATCACACTCACCACAGCGTCAAACTCACCACAGAACGTCAAACTCACCACAGAGCATCACACTCACCACAGAGCATCACACTCACCACAGCGTCACACTCAGCACAGAGCATCACACTCACCACAGAACGTCAAACTCACCACAGAGCATCACACTCGCCAGAGCATCACACTCACCACAGCGTCAAACTCACCACAGAGCGTCAAACTCACCACAGAGCATCACACTCGCCAGAGCGTCACACTCACCACACCGACTCAACTTTACTGACTGTAGCTTAGTAACAGCAGGCTAACCTTACAGACTGTAGCTTAGTAACAGCAGGCTAACCTTACAGACTGTAGCTTAGCAACAGCAGGCTAACCTTACAGACTGTAGCTTAGTAACAGCAGGCTAACTTTACAGACTGAAGCTTAGTAACAACAGGCTAACTTTACTGACTGTAGCTTAGTAACAGCAGGCTAACCTTACAGACTGTAGCATAAGCCGCGTTTCCACCGCAGGAACTATACCCCGGAACTAGGAACCTTTTGAGGAACTCAGTGCGTTTCCACCGCAGGAACTATGGTCTAAATTTAGTTCTGGGGGCTTTGTTTTACCCCCCAAAACGTTCCTGCTCGGGGGGTAGTACTTTCCGAAAGTACAGGAACCTTTTGGGTGGAGCTTGCAGCGCTGAACATTTCTGATTGGTCGAGTACTCGTAGCATTTGTGTTGTATTTATTTTCCGCCATTACCCGCCATGTTTGAAAATATGCAGCGGCAAACCAATTTATTTTCATAATAACTTCAAATCAAACTTGTATGTTATGCGGCGCAGTAGCCTACTTTTGGTTATAGCCTGTCGACGTCTTGGAATTATAACGTGTGCTCTTCTGTTCTTTTCTTGCTTTAGTATTCGTTTTATAAAATGCTAAGCATTCGTGCTGGGACAGCATATTACGTAGGCTACCAAAACATTCAAACGGATTAATTCGGTTGCTGAATATTTTCTTCCGGATTTTCTTTGTTAGCCCGTTGTAATTGACTCAAAACGTTTGATACAGTTATGTGAGGTATGCGGTAGTTCTGCATAATTAACATTGGTGATACAGTACAAGCAAACTGGAAATCACCTTCCGCACTTTTTATCCGGGTAAAATAACAGGTTAATTCTAGTAATCTTCCCTTTAGCTTTTTCAGACTGCCGTAATTTTACTCAATTTTACTGCCATTTTTCAATTCCACGAAAAGACCAGGAAGACTATGGACTCATTTATGGTGCATGGTTCGCATCTGGAGGGCACACTTCGCTGCTCGGCTAGCAGTAACTTCGAAGGAAAGCAAACGGTGGCTGTACCACCACTAATTTACATTTTCACGCAAGTCCGAGTTTTCGTTCTATTCTTGTCATTTTGCGATTAGCCTATATGGAATTGACGACGAGAAAGTAATAAAACAGCAAATTGTTTACAACGTGTGCATGTTTTCTGCTGTTAATGAATGTGTTTGAGAGGATATATGAAAATCAATAAATACAAAAGTAACCATATATAGTCATTGTTGGTAACCCGTTGTATATAAGTGGAATAAACCCCTCCGGGCTGTCCCGGTTATTAGAAAATAATGTAGGCTACTTCGGTGGTATGGGGTTACAGAAGAAATCATATGACAGATGGACCGACGACAACGTCAGTGGGCTAATTTGCCTAATCTTCGCGGTACTTTAGACCCCGGTGGAAACGCAGACAACCATTGGCTGAAGGAACCTTTTAGTTCCTGGTAAAGTAGTTCCTGGGACTGAAAGTTCCGGGTAATTTTGGTGGAAACGCGGCATTAGTAACAGCAGGCTAACCTTACAGACTGTAGCTTAGCAACAGCAGGCTAACTTTACAGACTGTAGCTTAGTAACAGCAGGCTAACCTTACAGACTGTAGCTTAGTAACAACAGGCTAACTTTACTGACTGTAGCTTGGTAACATCAGACTAACTTTACAGACGGTAGCTTGGTAACAGTAGGTTAACTTTACTGACTGTAGCTTAGTAAGAGCAGGCTAACTACAGACTGTAGCTTAGTAACAGTAGGTTAACTTTACAGACTGAAGCTTAGTAACAACAGGCTAACTTTACTGACTGTAGCTTGGTAACATCAGACTAACTTTACAGACGGTAGCTTAGTAACAGCAGGCTAACTTTACAGATTGAAACTTAGTAACAGCACATTAACTTTATAGACTGAAGCTAAATGAAATCCACTAACTGTACAGACTGAAGTACAGTGAATTGTGTATTTGAAATGTTCAGATACTTGCCTCCCTTGTACTCGTTAATGGCTTCAGATAAGGCGTCGATCGACTCGATGTCCAGGTTGTTGGTGGGCTCATCCTGACAGGAACAGTGACAAGGCTTACACACACACACAGACATACCTGGACTCACAGGATCTGTTAAAGCTTCTGAATAGTGCATCGGCCTGAACTGGAAACTGGATTTTCAGAATGACAAATTCAAGGAACGTAAAACCTAAAAACCTAATCATTAAGCACAAGAATCCTGCTGATAAGACTTATCTCACGCACGCACACACACATACACTCACACTCAAGACCCACACTGACACGCACACTCAACACTCACACAGACACGCGCGCACACGCACACTCGTATGTACGTACCAGGATGAGCACATCAGGTTGTCGGCAGGACAGCTCAGCGAACACGACCCTGGCTTTCTGACCACCTGCAGTCAGAGAACAGCTTTTAGAGCTGAGAGCACAGCATTTGTAAACACACTGCAGCACACAAATCCCTAGACTAAGTACTCGGTAACACACTGGAGCTCACAAATCCCTGGACTAAGTACTCAGTAACACACTGGAGCTCACAAATCCCTGGACTAAGTACTCAGTAACACACTGGAGCTCACAAATCCCTGGACTAAGTATTCAGTAACACACTGGAGCTCACGAATCCCTGGACTAAGTACTCAGTAACACACTGGAGCTCACGAATCCCTGGACTAAGTACTCAGTAACACACTGGAGCTCACAAATCCCTGGACTAAGTACTCAGTAACACACTGGAGCTCACAAATCCCTGGACTAAGTACTCAGTAACACACTGGAGCTCACGAATCCCTGGACTAAGTACTCAGTAACACACTGGAGCTCACAAATCCCAGGACTGAGTACTCAGTGAGTTTGGCTGGCTGGTCGCCATGGTTACCTGAGAGTTTGGAGATCTGGATGGTGTGGGCGTGGCTCTCCAGGCCAAAGCGGCCCAGGCACTTCCTGCTGTCCTGGTACGGCAGGTTAAAGTTCCGCTGCAGGTACTCTGTGGCCGACTCCTCCATGGTCAGCTGGTCTGCATACTGCTGGTTGAAGAAACCGACTTTCTGCAGAGAGAACGCACATCCCGTTACAGTAACCAGGGCAACCAGCATCCCTTCACAGTGTTACTGTAACCAGGGCAAATGATTACAGTATGTATGTGAAGCCGCATAGTTACTGTGTGTGTGTATGACTGTGTGTGTGAGAGAGGTGTGCTCACCAATCTATGGTTCTTTCTCATTTCTCCTCGAGTCTGAAACAAGAAACACCCAGTGTTACTGTCCACGTCCCACATCAAACAAAAAAGACAAGCGCAATCAATTCAGAGTAAGACACAAGGTCCACACACACACTCACGTGCATGCACACACACACACACTCACACGCGCACACACACTCACACACACACACACAGACACAAACACACATGCTCACACGCACACACGCACACACTCACACTCACACACTCACACACACTCACCGGAGTTAATTTGCCTGTTAGCAGGAGCAGCAGGGTACTTTTCCCGACACCGTTGGGTCCAACGATACAAACTGGAAGAGAAACAGGAAGTGGCAGATTGCTCATTCCCCCACCACTCACAGCACTGTAATACAAAACCCTCGCCTGGCTGCACATGATGCTCGCTGACTGTGTCTTTGACACAGAATAACAGTAATACGCATGAATAAAACAGAGTTTTGGTCGAGGGGTACAGCAGGGCTTAGAGAACACAAAGTCACAGTGAATGAGGTCAGAGAGAGAGTGGAGTCTCACTCACTTCTAGACTCCATGTCGATTCCAAAGTCCACGTTTTTAAACAGAGGCTTCTGACCCTCATAGCCAAAGTCCACACCTGAGAGAGATAGAAAGAGTGAGGGAGAGAGAGATGGAGAGAAACAGTTGGTGAAGAAATAAGTAAATTACATCTCAGCCAATCAGTCTTCAGCACAGTTTCCCTTCTTGTGTGTCAGAGACTCACTGTGCAGGCCCAGGATGGGCGGGGACAGGGGCGGCAGGTTGGGGGCAGGGTTAGGGATGGGAGGTTGGGGGCGGGGTTAGGGGCAGGGGGTTGGATTAGGGTTCAGAGACTTACTGTGCAGGCCCAGGATGGGCGCGGACAGGGGCGGCAGGTTGGGGGCAGGGTTAGGGGTGGGAGGTTGGGGGCGGGGTTAGGGGCAGGGGGTTGGGTTAGGGTTCAGAGACTTACTGTGCAGGCCCAGGATGGGCGGGGACAGGGGCGGCGGGTTGGGGGCGGGGTTAGGGGTGGGAGGTTGGGGGCGGGGTTAGGGGCAGGGGGTTGGGTTAGGGTTCAGAGACTCACTGTGCAGGCCCAGGATGGGCGGGGACAGGGGCGGCGGGTTGGGGGCGGGGTTAGGGGTGGGAGGTTGGGGGCGGGGTTAGGGGCAGGGGGTTGGGTTAGGGTTCAGAGACTCACTGTGCAGGCCCAGGATGGGCGGGGACAGGGGCGGCGGGTTGGGGAAGGTGAATTTGACGGTGTACTCTTTGGGCCTTTTGAGCAGCTCTGGGGCCTCCTGACTCTCCTCCTCCTGACCCTTCTTCCTCCCTTTCTGCTGCTTCCTGGTCAGAGCATCCTTCGTCTGCTTCTCCTGAGAGAGAGAAGGAGAGAGGGGAGGGGGAGGGGGGGGCAGAGAGAGGGAGAGGGGGAGAGAGAGAGGAAGGGAGGAGAGAGGGGGGAGAGGAGAGAGATGGGAGAGAGGGGGAGAGAAGGAGAGGGAGAGGGAGAGAGAGGGGAGGAGAGGGGAGAGAGAGGGAGGGAGAGGGAGGGATAAAGAGATGTACATTGTTAATGTATTGCTGCTGCACATAGGCATTTCTCAAAACAACTGAAAGAATAACTTTATTCTTGAAAGAATGAGAGGGGGAGAGAAAGCAGGACAGAAAGCGTGAGGGGGGAGTGAAAAAGAGAGAGAGAGATACTCACAGCCTGTTTGGTGGATTTCCCTCCTGCTTTCAAGTCTTTGAGCTTCTTCTCCTGTTTATCATACTGCTTCTGCATCTCCTTCTGCTTCTGCACGTACATCTTCTTAAAGGCCACTGAGCGCACACACACACACACACGGGCGGGCACACACACACACACACACACACACACATGGGCACACACACACACAGACACACATAAACACGGGCACACACAGGCACACACACACAGGCACACATAAACACGGGCACACACACACACATACACACACGGGCACACACACACGGCGCACACACACACACACACACACACACAAACACGAGCACACACAGGCACACACACACGGGCACACAGACACACAGGCACACACACACACACAGGCACACAAACACGGGCACACGGGCACACACACACACACACACACACACACACACATATACACACACACACACGAGCACACACAGGCAAACGCACGCATATACACACACACACCCACACACGCACAAGCACACACAGGCACACACATTAGAGGAGACAAAGACACTCACTACTATAACTAATATACATCGATTATTGAACACTCACAGTGATTGCCCCTGTAGTGTTGTACACTCGCAGTAATTGCCCCTGTAGTGTTGTACACTCACAGTAATTGCCCCTCTAGTGTTGTACACTCACAGTAATTGCCCCTGTAGTAATAGAGTTTCTGGTTGTCCAGGTGAATGATGTCAGTACAGACGTCATCCAGGAAGCTCTGGTCATGTGACACGATCAGCAGGGTCTTCTTCCAGCCCTGCAGGTAACTGAGGAAGAAGAGGGAGAGCGTGAGGAAGGTCAAGCAACAGCAAAGATGCATCACACGCAAGCACGCAGACAGACAGACTTACATACACACACACACACACGCACGCGCGCGCGCGCACACACACACACGTACTTGTTTAGCCAGATGACAGCATTCAGGTCCAGGTGGTTTGTGGGCTCATCGAGCATCAGGAGAGTGGGCTCCATGAACAGGGCCCTGAGAGAGAGAGAGAGAGAGAGAGAGAGAAAGGGAGGGAAAGAGAGAGGGAGGTAGAGAGAGAGACGTTGACTTTATTAAACCATATCCCCAAGACACAAGTAAAACTACTCAATAATATATATATTTAACATATAAATACATAAATGAATGAGAGAGAGAACATTTCTTGTTAGTCTTTCCGTCAGCTCATGTCTGTAATGCTGTAACATCACTCCTTTGCCTTCCTGTGCTGTGATGTCACAGGATATGATGTCAGAGGATGTGAGGTAAACACACCTGGCCAGAGACACTCTCATCCTCCAGCCTCCGGAGAACTTCTTGGTGGCTCGGTTCTGCATCTCCGGGGTGAAGGAGAGACCAGCCAGGATCCTGCGAGCCTTAGCCTCAGCTGCAGCCGCCCCGATCACCCTCAGCTCCTCATACACCTGAGAGACCACAGGGTGTACACACTCAGTACAGAGCAGAGAGACCTCAGGGTGTACACACTCAGTACAGAGAGACCGCAGGGTGTACACACTCAGTACAGAGAGAACGCAGGGTGTACACACTCAGTACAGAGAGACCACAGGGTGTACACACTCAGTACAGAGAGACCGCAGGGTGTACACACTCAGTACAGAGAGACCACAGGGTGTACACACTCAGTACAGAGCAGAGAGACCGCAGGGTGTACACACTCAGTACAGAGCAGAGACCGCATGGTGTACACACTCAGTACAGAGCAGAGAGACCGCAGGGTGTACACACTCAGTACAGAGAGACCACAGGGTGTACACACTCAGTACAGAGCAGAGAGACCACAGGGTGTACACACTCAGTACAGAGCAGAGAGACCGCAGGGTGTACACACTCAGTACAGAGAGACTGCAGGGTGTACACACTCAGTACAGAGAGACCACAGGGTGTACACACTCAGTACAGAGAGACCACAGGGTGTACACACTCAGTACAGAGAGACCGCAGGGTGTACACACTCAGTACAGAGAGACCGCAGGGTGTGCACACTCAGTACAGAGAGACCGCATGGCGTACACACTCAGTACAGAGAGACCGCAGGGTGTACACACTCAGTACAGAGAGACCGCAGGGCGTACACACTCAGTACAGAGAGACCGCAGGGTGTACACACTCAGTACAGAGAGACCGCAGGGCGTACACACTCAGTACAGAGAGACCGCAGGGCGTACACACTCAGTACAGAGAGACCGCAGGGTGTACACACTCAGTACAGAGAGACCGCAGGGTGTGCACACTCAGTACAGAGAGAACACAGGGTGTACACACACAGTACAGAGAGACCGCAGGGTGTGCAAACTTAGTACAGAGACCACAGTGTGTACCCTGTGGTCTCTCTGCCCTCTTCTCCAGTCCCTCCAGCAGGCTTTGTAGCTGTCGTTCCTCCTTTACCTTCTCCAGTCTCTCGCTCACTCTCTCCTCTCCTCCTTTACCTTCCCCAGTCTCTTGCTCACTCTCTTCTCTCCTCCTTTACCTTCTCCAGTCTCTCGCTCACGCTATCCTCTCCTCTCTCCAGCAGGCTCTGTAGCTCTCCTCTCCTCCTTTACCTTCTCCAGTCTCTCGCTCACTCTCTCCTCTCCTCCTTTACCTTCCCCAGTCTCTTGCTCACTCTCTCCTCTCCTCCTTTACCTTCTCCAGTCTCTCGCTCACGCTATCCTCTCCTCTCTCCAGCAGGCTCTGTAGCTCTCCTCTCCTTCTTTACCGTCTCCAGTCTCTCGCTCACGCTATCCTCTCCTCTCCTCCTTTACCGTCTCCAGTCTCTCGCTCACTCTCTCCTCTCCTCCTTTACCTTCTCCAGCCTCTCGCTCACGCTATCCTCTCCTCTCTCCAGCAGGTTCTGTAGCTGTCGTTCCTCCTCCAGCAGTTTTAGGCGGCGGGTGTCGGCCTTCAGTACCGCCTGCACCGCCGGGGTGTCGTCCGCGATCACCTCTGGGGGGGGTGAGGGGGGGGGGGGGGTGTTAAATACACAGATACAACCATAGACCAAATGAGGGGGGGGGCGTATTAATGCTCTTATACACAGATACATTCACAGACCACATGGGGGAGGAAGGGAGGAAGGTAAGGAGAGAGAGAGGGACGGCGGGAGAGGGAGAGAGGGAAGGAGAGGGAGGGAAAAGTAGAGAGGGAGAGTGGGAGGGAGAGGGAGAAGTAGAGAGGGAGGGAGGGAGAGGGATGGTGGAAGAGAAAGAAAGAGGGAGGGTACCTTGTTCACACAGAAGCACATCGATATTCGGGGGGATGCTGAGAGCTCTGTTTGCAATGTGCTTCAGAAGAGTGGTCTTCCCTTTGCTGAGAGAGAGAGAGAGAGAGAGGAGAATAAGAGAGGACACAGAGCAGAGAGAGAACAGAGGAGAAAAAGAAAGAACAGAGAGAGAGGAGAAAAAGTGTTTGAGTACTCGCATACATAGGAGAGTGAACAGAAACACAGGACACACACACTACTGCAGTCTCCTTACCTCACAAGCTCTCATCAGGAGAGCACACTAAATGTGCTGTCAGCAGAAAAGCAGATCGACACGTTTAATTCACGCACGTGTCACGTTCATTTTCGTCTTTTTTTAAAAAACAACTTCTTTATAAACCTTAAAATTAACAGAGGCCACAAAATATGGCACAGAATATGGGCATTTTTGCACAAAATGATATAAAATTAAAAGAAAACAGGAGCAAGACAGGAACAGGAAGTGGGGATGCAGAGGGAGTGCGCCCTCTGGGGGCAGGGGTGTGCACTCACCCGTTGGGGCCGACCAGACCGTAGCGTCGTCCCGCCACGATGAGGAGGTCTGCATTCACAAACAGCTCCTTCCCGTGAGCCGAGATACTGAACCTCTCCAGCTGCCCAAACAAAACAGCGCGTTACACCAGAGTTACAGCGCGTTACACCAGAGTTACGCCAGAGTTACAGAGCGTTACAACAGAGTTACACCAGAGTTACAGCGCGTTACACCAGAGTTACACCACAGTTACGCCAGAGTTACAGCGCATTACACCAGAGTTACACCAGAG
>NC_049208.1:55636662-55661662 GCF_013347855.1 Anguilla anguilla | reverse complement strand
AATATGGCAACGATTTTCCACTTCCAAGGGTTAATCACCAACTGTTAAACAAGAAACAGCCTTGGCTTATTGTAAGAGTTTAAAGATAAACCTATAAGGTGCTGAGATGTGGTGAGTTTTGATACACTCCACATGGAAGGGCTAGCTACTCCAGGACTTATGCAAACATTTCTTCCCAGTTGTGAGGTCTGAGGCCACACCAGCCTCCGTTAGCGACCAGGCAAGAGGCAGCGGAATGTTATAAGTCACCACGATGACATCACAAAGACCCCAACTTCCTATTCTGCAGTACCTGCTTTCCTTCCTTGACAACAGGCTCCTCCTCCTCCTGTTTATTGTCTGACGCCAGCTCCTCAAAGAACTGAGGGAGAAGAGAGGGAGAGGAGGATGGAGGAACAGATGGAGGGATGGAGGACGGGAGGGAGAGGGGATGGAGAGAGATTATAAAACTGGTGAAAGAGGACTTCAGAAATTCCTCCTTTACTGACCAAAATAGATGACCTACTACTCAATGTTCAGTAGTGTCCAAATATAATATTTTTTCACCCTTTTAGCAGACATATGAAAATTAAATGAATTTATTCACAAATTATATATTGTGCCATAACTGTGATTATTTATTACTTCTTCGGAAACCTCTGACACATTTTCTTCTGTCAAACGTTTGTGCAGTAAAATGATTATTTTCATGATGCTATCAATCAGCATGAGATACCGCCCCGTACACACAATCAATTCATTTCTTACATATACATATTTCTATCATGTTTACTCTCGTCAACAAACAAACGGCAGGCCATTACGATCAGTGTCCTTATCTATGTTACAGTGTCTGCGCAAAACGCGTGATACAAATAAAACAGAATAGAATTGAAAATAGAATTGAAGTACGTACCGTTTTTTTCCCTTTCTTATCTTTCTTTCCTTTCTTTACAGCTTTTTCTGTTGTGAGAGAGACATGCATGTTTAAAAAAAACTTACGTCATCATAACGTAACCTTATATTAAATACGGTGAAGAAAATCCGTAATATGCGATGGCTGTCAATTTCCTACTGTGATGTTATCTTAGGGTTGCTATCATGTGTAATCATCACTACTTAACCAACTAACTTTAACAACATATAGTGATGGAATTTGTCGAGCTAAAACAGGCTGAATGCTAGCACAAAGAGAAAGAGAATGGTAATAGTTTTCATTTGCTTGCCAGTCAGCTACATAACGTTAGGTTTTGTGAACACAGCAGTTTTTATAACTGTTGGTCAGCGAGTTACGATTGTACCTATTTAGTTTACGTTACATCGGCTAAATCCAAGTTGGCTCGCTGACTCAGATACATATTAAAAACATAAATTGTGAAATATTACTTGTAATTAAGAAACAAACTACTCGCAGACAGCGCTAGCTTGCTAGCAAACTAACGGGATTCGGACGGAACTCTTGATAGCAAGGATTAGCCTAGCTAGACATCTCGCTAACGTCACTGTGTAAAGGATTGTGTAATTCATTGACACATTACATGTCTCGACTACTTACGACCAGCTGGCAAAGCCATGTATGTTAGCCAGCTGTATAACTAATATTAATCATAAATTAAATGATTATTGATTCCCCTTAAGTGACACAGGTATCATACGGCATAATCAATAAGAAAGCGCACATGTTGACACTGAAGCACGAAGTGAGCTGATTTGGACAATGTGGGATTCAGATCTAGCTAGCTGCGCCAGCTTGGCTACATTAACGTTACCTGCCGGCGCTGGCTCATCGCCTTCCCATTCGGCAACTTCTTTCGCTTTCTTGGGCATTTTCGGTCTGTATTTTTGTACCAAAATATAAGGCTTATTTAAACTCTATTTCGAGTCAGCTGAGTGTCACCGAAGGCTAAAATGATGAGTAACCGGGAAAGACTCTCACTCATGCGGGCCCGTTGCTTTTTCTCTCCCACACGACTGGCATAGCTACCATAGACTTTAACACTGAACATAATTCCCGATAGCTTCATTATCACAGCGCCATACTCCAGTGTTGAGGACAGTTGCAGTATTACGGTACATTTCACCAACGTCTGGCAAACATAAAATCGGTATTAAATGTGGAAATAGAACGTATTTATGTCTTCACTATTGCAACATCTAGTATTGTTAAAAAACTGTTTGTCAGTTTAAGGTATCTGTAGTCCATAGTACCCATTCTCTTTACATTTAAAACCCCTTTGAAAAAGCACACCACATCAACTTACCTTCTATTAAACATCTCCGTTTTAAACCTAGCGCCTAAACTTGTTTTCCCCACAAAATATTTTGTATCCATAATGCTTGAATGCTACGCTGTTGAAAGTCCTATTTATTTTGATTCAATACAGGAAAATAATTTCAGTTCAATTCATAATTTAAAAAATGTCCAAGACATTTTTCATTAATGAATTGAATTTCAGTTCTGCTCTACGTGCCCTTTCCCCTAGGTTGTGCTCACTTACAGTAACATGAATTCACAGCTTTTAGGGCAATACGTTAACCAGCATCAAACAGCAAAATACATTTCATTAAACCAACTAAACCACAGAAAATAAGAGCTTTAGCGAGTTATCAGTACAGGAGTCTTTGCTCTTTCAGATTCAGGTTATCTGTTTGAGAAAGTGTTTGTGAAAAACTTTAATAAGGAGACAGCTTGCAACATTGGTAGCGAACTTGATGGGCTTGAAAAGGGCATAGGTTCGAGACTAAAATAAATACTTTAATTCCTAGGTAGTAAAAACGCCAATTGGATCCTGCTGACCAAACATTGAAATTCTAGATCAGCTGTAGGGCTTGTGTGGGTATTCGGTCGAATTAAAATCAACAATCTGCACAGAATTAGGACACTGCTCTGTTTAATTCATGTTGTACGTCGCTCTGGATAAGAGCGTCTGCCAAAAGCCTGTAATGTAATGTAATGTAATGTTGTCCATTCCCTGAAATGCCCGATTGCTTTTCTGCATGACATAGGCTACGTCAGAGGAAATGCTCGACCTTTCCACCAATCAGTGGGAAGCCGGTTGGTGAGGTTTGGGGCGTGGTTGTAATTTGTTCTGGAAGCCGAGGAACGCATGCGCAGTGTGGCGTCGTGCCGGGCAAGGACACAGCTAGGTAGGCAGAATGACATTTGTGTAACATCAGTAGTGGCTTCGAAACTTTCATAATCACAGATTGAATTTTGTGCACACTAGAAGGGACATCCCCTTTCGATTACTGTGCTGCTGAGGTGATTGTTTTAACTAGCTCATCGCAATCTGGGTCTCATTTACAGTTGGCAGATACCTAGATATGTAGCCAACTGTTCGCTAGCACTAGCTAATTTAGCAATCTAAGAGGAATGCATGCAAAGCTAATTAGCTTCCTGGCGAACTTGCTGTCTTGTGTGCAAGCAATGTATACGGTGTATTCAACGAACGATGTGTACAGTGAATTAGCCTTCGCTTAACTAGAGCATGTGTGTCTTGCTGCTAGCTACCTTAAGTTACTGTTCCTAAGGACAGATATGCAGTTGGTAGCTCACTCCCTAGCGTCATGGCATGATTTTGCTCTGCGTAAAAGCATGCTTGTTATCTTGGTAAGGTGCTGTATCCCATGAAAATGTACAAAAATGAACGTCAGTCAAGCCTAAATGATTTTGAGGAAAATGCCTTTTAGTCTCTTGAGTTCTTAAATAATGAAATGCATCCTCGAAAATAGCCAAGTAGATAACTGCCAATATACTGGTACTAAGTTACCCGGGGATCCTAAACCTCTCGAAGTGGTTGAAAACCGTGTTGTATCGTAACTTTACTCAAAAATCAATTGTACTAAGTTTTTTGGCCAACAAGAGTTGAGGGTTTGCTAGCTCGTTAGCTCCGGCATCCTGCTATTACACCTACCCCACTCGCGTAGGGTAGAGGCTGCAGCTGGCTAGCGGCGTCAGCGACCGGGGACACTTTTACGCGCTTCGCCACGAGAGCGAGGGGTCAAAGTGACACATGCACGGGGAGTGCTGTTTACGATTTTGCTGGCGCGTGGATTTCACAGAAGCAAACATAAACGTATCGTAACATCCCACTTTTTAAGCGCATTAAAAGGGTTAGCATGTCTGTTAGGGAACTGCGCTTAGCGTTTTGGGTTCGATTCCTGGCCTTTTAAAATGTGTGGATAAAACGATCCGGATAAAAGTGAGGATAAACTTGTCGCTAAGACTTATACCCATTTTTATTTCGTCCAAGACATGACTGGTCATTTTCTTGGAGTACCATTTAACTGTACATACGTATCCTGGAAGTTATTAAGAAAAACCTGCGCTCAGAAATGGTCGTTTAGTGCTGTACATACATATCCCATCTGTTCACTATAATGAATGATTATTTTTTTATTCTAACACTGAACAAAAATGAAATGTTTACACCAGTTCCAGTTGCACCCATTCTACTCGGTTTTTGAGATCAAGGTTGTCTGACATGCTGGTACTCTAAAATCTCTATTTTCTTACTTATTAACTTTTTTATGTTCTCTCACTTTGATGTTCACATTATTGTTTTGGCTTGGGATGATTCAGTTGTTCTAGCTGCTTGTTTGCACATAAACAATTGTATCTGGCGTTTCACCATCATATACATTTTTGCAGGAAAAAATCAAGAGAAGCAAAACGTAGAGGGAGAGAAAGATTAAGGAAGAAAATCATCTTGTTCTTTGCCTGTGATTTTTGTGTGATGTCAGCACGTTAACTTGACCAATCAGTGATTGGGGTTACCCCTCCCCCCTGAGCTGAATGGCTGTGTCCAGAGGGGGCGTTGCTTTTTGGGTGAGGTGTGGGAGGAGCCATGGCTACCAGCATCCAATCAAGCGACAGTGTTGGAGTCTCACTCAGGTATGGGACCTGTCAATCAATCATACGGTTTAATTAGCCTGCCTTCCAGGTAGGGAAATATAATAAGAGAAGAAAAACATTTCAGAAAATGGTTCCCATAAAACTTTATTTAACTTGAAATATTTTCTCTCTTTGTTTTACAGAATGATGTGCTTTAATCTTATTTCTGCCTCTTGATTTCCAGGCACTGGATTTACAGCACAGCGACCTTTCTCGACCAATAAGCATCTTTTCCCGAGCTCTAGCCCCGCCCAGCCACCCGCATCATCAGACCGTTGGCCAATCCCCTGTGGGCTCTTCGCCGCTGCTCCCCGCTCATCACACGGGGCATCAGGTCCGAACGGGCAGCTTGGAGGAGGACTGGGAAGAGACCGTCAGCCTGTGCGTGCTGTCGGAACCCGGGGAGCATGGGGGGCAGAGCGCCCTGGTGGAAGTACACTTGCTCGGGCAGACCCGGTTAGGCGAGCTCCTGGCTTCTGGCCTCGGCAGGCCGGGAGAATTCCTCTTCCCGCTAACCACCGTCGACGGACGGCGGGAGGACGACATCAGCGTTAGCGGAGGGGGAGAGGGCGGGGGAGGCGAAAGACGGAGAGATGGACAGATCAGGGAGAGGGAGATGGGGTCGTTTCGGAGCCTGTTCGAGGCGGAACGTTGTCCCGCCCCCTTCGTGTGGGGGTCCCAGTTCTACTGCTTCCACTGCCCAGAGACGGAGCCCTCGCCTGGGGCTGGGCTCAAATCGAGCCTGTGGACTGGGCCGGGCCTGCAGGCTGGAGGCCCACTGCGGTGGCCCCCCACGTCTCACTGCAGCCACGCGGAAAGCGAGGGAGGAGACTGGGAGGAGAGAGAGAGGGAGCGAGAGAGGGAGGAGAAACTGGCGCTGATGCACGAAAGGCTGAGGATTGAGGTGAGAGAGGGCGAGCGAGACAGAACGAGAGAGTGCGAGAGAAATCTGCAGCTGTTGAATGAGGTGTGGCCTTGTTAAGGGTTGGAATGAAAACCTACAGGATGGTAGATCTCCAGGAGAAGGGTTGGGCAGCCCTGCTCTAGTTGTTGAATGAGGGTATCTGTGTTAGGGGTTCGAATCCCAGCCTGGGTCTCTCTGTGTGGTGTTTGTGTGTTCTCCCCGTGTCTGTCTCCGGGTATGCAGGTTAGGCTAATTGGGGGGGGGGGCATTAACAGGGAATTGCTGTAAAAGAGCAGAAACAAAGGTTCACAAAAAATAAATAATAAACAGGAGAGGAACGAACAAACCAACAAACAAAGGCTAAACCCAGCTAACACTCAGTGTCCTCACAACGTTACTGGAATGTTCTGTCAGTGTGGTAACACTGCCACTAGATGGCAGCGGCATTGTGAGAGCGTTCTGTGTTAGCTGGGATAGCTGCTAGCGCTCAGCCAAGGAAGCAGGTCCTAACGTGGGTGGATGACGTCTTCAGTATGGCTGAGGCCTCAGTGCTCATTCTCAGAGCGAATCAGAAGACACGAGTATGGGTGATACTGGGCAGGGAAAGGGCTTAAAGGTTGTGGAAAATGTCAGATAGCGCACCAGCTCAGCTGGGGCCTCTGCAGACCAGTCTGCCTCTAGCACTGCTGACAGAATGAATATGATTATTATAGACAGAATGAATATGATTATTATAGACATGTTTATGTGATTAGAAAGAACACATAATGGACGCATTCTGCAAAATGTAGCTGATATAATGCACATTTTTTAAAAAGTGGTCTCCAGGGTTCATCTGGGGAAAAAATAACAGGTAAATAAATGATGAACTAAGAGAGTGTGGGAGAAACTGCAGGAATTCTCCGGAACCCGACATCTTCACTGTCCTACGAATGATGAAGCCAGCTCATGGTGTTGTGACTGTGTGTGTTAACTCTTACTGTGGTGCTGTGGCTCTGTGTGTAACTCTTACTGTGGTGTTGTGGCTCTGTGTGTAACTCTTACTGTGGTGTTGTGACTCTGTGTTAACTCTTACTGTGGTGTTGTGACTGTGTGTGTTAACTCTTCCTGTGGTGCTGTGGCTCTGTGTGTAACTCTTACTGTGGTGTTGTGACTCTGTGTGTTAACTCTTACTGTGGTGTTGTGGCTCTGTGTGTAACTCTTACTGTGGTGTTGTGGCTCTGTGTGTAACTCTTACTGTGGTGCTGTGGCTCTGTGTGTAACTCTTACTATGGTGCTGTGACTCTGTGTGTTAACTCTTACTGTGGTGTTGTGGCTCTGTGTGTAACTCTTACTGTGGTGCTGTGACTCTGTGTGTTAACTCTTACTGTGGTGTTGTTGTGGCTCTGTGTGTAACTCTTACTGTGGTGCTGTTGCAAGTCGGTGTGTAACTCTTACTGTGGTGCTGTTGTGACTCTGTGTGTAACTCTTACTGTGGTGTTGTTGTGGCTCTGTGTGTAACTCTTACTGTGGTGCTGTTGCAAGTCGGTGTGTAACTCTTACTGTGGTGCTGTTATGACTCTGTGTGTAACTCTTACTATGGTGCTGTTGCGAGTCGGTGTGTAACTCTTACTGTGGTGTTGCAGCTGCCCAGTTTCTTTCTGAAGAATCATGACTACAGCATGTACTCCGCTGACATCGAGTTCATTAATGGACTTCTGCACACTCAGACCAGGTACTACACCGTTACTACACACTCAGACCAGTTACTACACCACTACTACACACTCAGACCAGGTACTACACCACTACTACACACTCAGACCAGGTACTACACCACTACTACACACTCAGACCAGGTACTACACCGTTACTACACACTCAGACCAGTTACTACACCACTACTACACACTCAGACCAGGTACTACACCACTACTACACACTCAGACCAGGTACTACACCACTACTACACACTCAGACCAGGTACTACACCGTTACTACACACTCAGACCAGGTACTACACCACTACTACACACTCAGACCAGGTACTACACCACTACTACACACTCAGACCAGGTACTACACCACTACTACACACTCAGACCAGGTACTACACCACTACTACACACTCAGACCAGGTACTACACCACTACTACACACTCAGACCAGGTACTACACCACTACTACACACTCAGACCAGGTACTACACCGTTACTACACACTCAGACCAGGTACTACACCACTACTACACACTCAGACCAGGTACTACACCACTACTACACACTCAGACCAGGTACTACACCACTACTACACACTCAGACCAGGTACTACACCGTTACTACACACTCAGACCAGGTACTACACCACTACTACACACTCAGACCAGGTACTACACCACTACTACAGTATTACTACACACTCAGACCAGTTACTACAGCATCACTACACCATTACTACACACACAGACCAGGTACTACACTGTTACTCCAGCATTACTACACACTCAGACCAGGTACTACACTGTTACTGCTTCATTACTACACACTCAGACCAGGTACTACAGCATCACTACAGCATTACTGCACGCTCAGACCAGGTACTACTCTGTTAGTCTTCCATTACTACACAGTCATACAAGTTACTACGTTATGACAAACAAACAATGTACTATTCCATTACCACACATTCAGACAAGATAAGAAAACAAAACTAGAGTCTGTGTGTGAGAAGTGTTATACAGTCATAAAATGCTCATATTCTGACAGTGGGCTACAGGTTAAAATCATTGCAGTCTGAAGAGGTAAAAATGCAATGCTAGTTTTAGAAAATAATCAAGAATCACACTCAATACTGTGAACACAAAACACACTAGTCTGATCTAAGGAAAAATAGGTTGTTCTTCAAAAAGCATACTAGCTGTTACAGCTGATAATTTTACCTTTAAGAGTAGCCATGAGTACAGAGAGGTCTTCACAGGAACTCTTTTGTCCAGACAGGAAGGACTGCTTGCAGAATGACTCTCTGTCCTGGTTGTTCTCTGGTTGCGAGTGTGATTTTCCCTCCTCACCACCAGGGGGCGAGGTGTGTACCAGCTGACCTTGACCGTGTGGAAGCTGCTGTGCGCCTGCTACTTCACGGACGTGCGGCTGGAAGTGCTGAAGCTCACCAAGCACAGTGAGGATGGGACGGTGCGCGCTCGCTGGCGGCTACGCGGATTACCCTTTCACCTGCTGCTGCTGCGCTTCTACAGGAGGGACAAGAGCCAGCTCTACAGGTACATACACCTCACTGCTCACCTATACATACACCTCACTGCTCACCTGTACAGGTACATACACCTCACTGCTCACCTGTACAGGTACATACACCTCACTGCCTAGCTGTACATGTATATACACCTCACTGCTCACCTGTACAGGTACATACACCTCACTCCTCACCTGTACATACACCTCACTGCTCACATGTACAGGTACATACACCTCACTGCCTAGCTGTACATGTATATACACCTCACTGCTCACCTGTACACGTACATACACCTCACTGCTCATCTGTATAGGTACATACACCTCACTGCTCACCTGTACAGGTACATTCACCTCACTGCTCACTTGTACAGGTACGTACACCTCACTGCTCACCTGTACAGGTACATACACCTCACTGCTTACTTGTACATGTATATACACCTCACTGTTCACCTGTGCAGGTACATAAACCTCAAAGCTCACCTGTACAAGAACACAGTCCTTTACAGTGTTTACCTGCACAGGTATGCACAGATCTTGGTAAAAACAAATATTTTAATCTGCTGCACAGATGAGTTATGAGGGCATTCCTGCCAATTACAGAAATAATTATAATCATGGAACAGAAGGTGTGAGTATGTAACACGGTTGAGTACCTGAGCCTGTCTGTACCTGCAGTATTAACCTTCACACTCTCTCTCCCAGGACGTACGATGCCTTCTCCACCTTCTACCTGGGGCCGGACGGGCTCGTTCACCGGCACAGGGTGGAAAAGGTGAGGCAGTCACACCTGGCCAGAGCTTCCTGTCTGCGGTTAAAGCGCTTCCTGTCTGCGGTTGGAGCGCTTCCTGTCTGCGGATGGAGCGCTTCCTGTCTGTGGTTAGAGGCACTGAGGGTTAAAGGTGTTTTTTAAATGTGCGAAAATCTCTCGTGATGACCTCTCCCCTTCCTTTCCAGGTGATGGAAGCTATGCCCCCTGTCATGCCCCGTGTGACATCACTGCTGGCAGGAGCGCTGGTTGCCCTGGGGATCCAGGAGCACAGACCTGCCCTAAATTTCCCCTTCATCCTTTCGTCTTTCAGAGTGGGAAGGCAATGAGAGAGAGAGAGATGGGGAGAGAGAATGTTAGCGTGAGAGGGAGAGAGATCTTAAGAGATGAGGCCTGTATGAAAAGCTTGGATGAAAATGTACAGATTGACTTTAACCCCAATGTCTCGAGATAGTTTTTTTTCCCCTGTATTCACAGTAAATGTAAAAAAAAAAAAGCAAAAGCATTTCAACTGTAGGCCACAGCGTGGCGCCTGCGTTTCCTCAGTGACGCTCTTCCACTCCCCCTGGTGGTCAAGCAGGGTGGTGTCCTGTGTACAATTATGCTGAATATCTGGTCCTTCCACTGTTGAGTTTCTTATCGGAAAAGCATCAGGGGTAAAACAGTGAAAGCTGGGGGAAAAACGGCTCATAAACGTGTAAATATTCACACACGCGTGCACAGAGCGACTCTGAGATGCTCCCGGTTTCCTCCACAGACTCTCTGACTGTTGTACTATAATGAACTCTGTTGTACAAACTGACCACCACTATTCTCCACCGCGCTCAGGTAGTCTCCAGCACTGTGCTTCACTCTAACAGTCCGCTCTGTAGGTTAGCGTGCTAAGCTACATCGCAATACGCCATGCTACACCATGTTTGATGTTTTGTCGTTCTGAACGGGCGTTGAAAGCAAAACTTTAGCGAGCTTAGAAAAAAATGAAGCAGCTTAACATCCGACCATCACATAGGTGTTTACATTTCGAGGGGGTGTGGGGATCCCCAATAATTTCTGATCCTGCCCGTCTCTTTCCCCTCAAGGTTGGACAGCCGCTTAATCGCCTTTGTAGGTGCGTTCTGTCCCTGGAGCCCGCCCATTTTCTGAAGCGCGCAATTCTGATTGGCGAAGCAGTGGCACTAAACCGCCAGCCTTCTGCACCATTGGCCCAGCTTCACAGACTCCGCCCCCAGGCCCCTCTAACCCGCCACGAGTGTGCTGTGCTGCGTAGGAAGCGCGCGGTAATTCTGATGTAAATATAGTGTAATTACAGATATATTTATATTTAGGCTGCAGCACGCGTGTCGTATAGCTGCCGGGGACGAGGAGGAGCAGAGGGCGGCGGCCTCCGAAACGCGGCATTTTGATTGGCCCTGAGCTCGTCCAGGGGAGGGGTTAGAGTGTTGACCTTTAACTGCTGTTCTGTCACTGATTGTCTGAACTCTCCCCCCACCCATCAAATTCATGATGCTTTACTACATGCAGCGTCAGGTTAAGTCCTGTACGGAATTTACGCTCCTTGTTGATTTTGTGTGACTACACGGGACAAACACGCTCAGGGTTGATTGGCAGGAAACGCCAGGGCTGATGGGATTGATTGGCAGGAAACGCCAGGGCTAATGGGATCGATTGGCAGGAAACGCCAGGGCTAATGGGACTGATTGGCAGGGAATGCAAGGGATGATGGGATTGATTGGCAGGAAACGCCAGGGCTGTTGGGATTGATTGGGCGGAAACACCAGGGATGATGGGATTGGCTGCTTTCTGTTCCCGCTTTTTCCCCCTTCAGTGTAAATGGTTCTGTAACATTTCAGTGATCTGCTCTTTTTTGTGAGAACAATAAAGCATGACATGTAACTCCACTGGCTGCAATGATTCCTCTGTCTCCACCATCACCATCATCATCATCGTCATCATCATTTCTGAAACCCCTGCCTGGTTTCTGTGCCTCCGAAACCACAGGATCTATGGCACAAACGTGATGTGTGTGAAACATAAACGCTAGCATCCATTTCCCACAGTGCAATGCCTGGACATTGCACTGCTGTGGGAAGGGAAGAAAGAAGTGCACCATGTGAGACTGTAGTTTCAGTAAGCTGAGCAGGCAGTTGCAGGGAAAATCTCATATTGTTCATAGCTTGATTAAATCTGGAAAAAATGTTATATTCACAGTGCAAAGAATATCACACTACAAAATGGGACGTGGGTAAAATTATGTCTCCGTTCATGCCGAGGTCACATGACCAGGACATCCGCCAAATTTCCCATCAGCAGTAAAGATGCTTACCCTGCCCTGGAGTGGGGGGTCCTGTGAGTCCAGCAGGAGCCCGCAGGGAGGAGAGAACTGCGGTCTGGAGGTTGCAGGTTCAAATCCTTGAGTGGGTTTCGGATGATTCCAAAAGCCCTGACTGATAGGGGCCCCCAAAAAATAATAGAGCATGGGCTGTTCTGGGGTGGAGGGGCCCAACGCGAGAGCTTTTCATGGGGCCTAAAAGCCCAGCTGGGGCCCTCGAGTACAGCACAGCACACGATCCAAAGAGCTTTTCACAGACAGAAGTGCGTGTTGGTACATCCGTTTAAAAATGTACCGTAACAGCAATACCACTGCAAACAACGATAAGGTTACTTGGAGTTTAAACATCTTTATTTGAGAGTAGTTTCTAATAATAAGCAAAAGAGAGAACAAACTTTTTACAACAAATACGGCCCACACAACAGCCGCATTCTTACTGGAGTAACATTAAAAACATGGCTCTTCTTTCTGATTGCACCCTATATTACAGCTTATGTTGACACTTTTTCCATTTACCTAAAACATTCATTATCTTGGCAATTAATTGAAATACCAACAAATTTGTCGGTCATTAATCTAAAAAAAAAAACAAACCATAAATGACCAGTACACCTGTACCTGGGACTCTAATGGCATAATTCAGCTAAATCAGTAGTCTGACAGATGCCAATCCCATAATACTATTAACCATTTACCTGCAGACATAATGTTTTTTTGTTCACTCATTAGTTTACTTATTAGGACCCTGTACAGTTTTCAGGTTATTCATTCTCAGGCAGAACTCATAACTACAGCCTGGTACAGTGGGGGTTGGTGGGAAGAGTCACAGAAAAGATCTTAAGGAGAGCAGAATTTGGCCAACCTGACGAACGCTTAGCAACAGGAGTCCTGACGCTGGCCAATCATGGCAAATCTGAGGAGTGCTTATCAACAGCAGTCCCGAAACCAATCACGGTGAACCTGATGATCGGTTAGCAACAGGAGTCCTGATGCTGGCCAATCAGGGCGAAGCTGATGGGCAGGTTGATGAGCAGGACATCATCGTTTTCATAAAGGATCTCTTATTTGGTTAATGCCCTACCTCCCCCTCTCTCTCTCGTTCTTTCACTCTGTCCTTTTCCATCTCCGGCTCACTCTCACTCTCTTCCTCTCCTCGCACCCCCATCCCTCCAGCTCCATCATAGATGCTTCGGGCTCATTCACGTCGCGGACCTGCACTTAGCTGTCCATTCAGGGCAAACGAAAGAGAGAAAGGGGTGGGAGCGACGTTTCTGGCACAATAACAGGAGTAAGAATGGGAGACTGACAGGTTACCAATACTGCTGCACACTGTCTTAATTCTGCCCAATGAGTGATGATGATTGTACGACTGACAGGAACGCCAGCCAATGAGCTGGTAGGCCTACCGCTGGGTACATCTGACGAAAGCGGAAATGGGGCAGGGACACGGAACAGGCGGGTAGGCGCTGGAACACAAGCGCGTGTCAGCTGCAGCTATTTTCAGTCACAGAGGCGGAAAGACGGGGCAGGTCAGAGTGATTGACACGTGCGACGGCCAATGGGGTTAGGCGTCGGAGAAGAAAGCGCGGTGTGTGTTGGGGAAACGCTGCACGCTGAAGTCTGGGTCCTCCCTGATCCTCTTTCGCATGTCACTCTTTACCTGAGAGAGAGGGGGAGGGGGAGGGAGGGGGAGAGAGGGAGGGAGGGGGGAAGGAGGGAGAGAGGGGGAGAGAGGGAGGGAGGGGGGAAGGAGGGAGAGAGGGGGAGAGAGGAAGAAAGAGTGAGGGGGGAAGGAGGGAGAGAGAGAGAGAGAGGAGGGAGAGAGGGAAGGAGAGAGAGAGAGAGAGAGGAGGGAGAGAGGGAGGTAAGAAGGGAGAAAGAGCGAGGGGGGAAGGAGGGAGAGAGAGAGAAAGGAAGAGAGCATGTTACCCAGAGGGACAGTGAGAAGGAGAGACACTCTGGTGTGTACGACTCAGCTGGTTCACCTGCTCTGTGTAGGCCTCCTGCAGCTCTGGCCTCTCTAGCTCCTCCTGCAGGCTGTCGGGGGAAGTGACAGGTCGAACCCCCGCTGAGCGTGCCGCTCTGTTCACAGCCTCAGAGAGAGAGAGCGGAGGCCCCTCCCCCTGCACAGTCTGAGGGGGGGGGGACCGGGGGAGAAGGTTTTTGAGCACACAGCTGATGTCTACAGCATGCATGATGAATCGTGTATAATACTGTCAGAGCATTGGCTGGCGTCTGTAGTGTATATGGTTGGCGTGTGAGTTTGGAAACGTTGTAAGAATGCTGTAAGTGTTTAAGCGTTTTGTTTAAGCATTTTGTTTGAGCGTTGTTTGAGCGCTGTTTGAACGTTGTACGCGCGTTGTTTGAGCGTTGTACGCGGTAAGCGAATGAGCGGGGGAGCCTGACCTTCCTGCGCTTGGCGGGCATGCCCTGCAGGTACGCATCAGACAGGGGGGGCTGGGCCTTCATCTTCCTCTGATACTGCAGGTCCTGAGCTATAATGGGCCCCCACTCCTAACACGCACACACACACACACACAGATACACACACACACACACACAAAGAGGGCTACTCAGGATACACATAAACTTCATTCCACACTATACATCAACATCAACACATTATTAAATAAATTATTATTATTATCAGTTGCCGTCCTAATACAATCGTACGGCTACTGATAGTTACTGTCAGACAGTAGTATGACAAGCTGAATTCAGAAAACAGAGAGAGAGATGGAAAAAGAGAGGGCGGAGAGAAAGACAGAGACAGTTAGAGAAAGACAGAGAGAAAGTGAGAGGGAGAGAAAGAGAGACAGAGAGAGAAAGACACAGAGAGAAAGTGAGAGGGAGAGAAAAAGAGACAGAGATGGAGGGAGTGAAGGTAAATGCTCACAGGAGGAAGGGCTGCAGCCCAGGGCTCCGCCTCTCCCCCAGGCTCCTCCCTCCCTGCCGCTGCCATGGCGACGGCCCCCCTGGTCTCCCGGGCGGGCGCAGGGGTGTCCCCAGACCCCCCCGGCTCCCCCGTTTCCCGCGACGACGCCATGGCCTCCTCCGCCGTTGTGGCCGGGGCAGGAGAGAGCGTTTCCTCCATCTGCAGGAAGCGCAGTAAAGCGTGGCAAACTGTCGTAAAGTGTCACAAAAACTGTGGGAAAACACGTCCTTCTGCACAGAATGCAGAAAAGAACGGAAGCTCATCCAAACCATAGTGCATGGCTTTTCACTGTCGTTTTAAAAATGAATTTGGGAATATCGCGCGGTTTCTGGTGAGTAGCCTACTCTGAGCCGCAGGAATATCACGGTTTCTGGTGAGTAACCTACTCTGAGCCGCAGGACACCTTTACTGCAGCCCTACACGTTTTTCTTTTTGCGGCACATTATTTAAAAATACATCTTCAAATGCGCACCCTCTGCTGTGTCCAATGAGCATTCAGTTCAGTGGTTTGGAGGGCTGTGATTGGATAAAACAGAACACACTGGTAGGCGGGGCTTCATCGCTCACCTCCACATTCTGCACCTCTGCCTGTGGCACAGACTCCGCCCTCTCTGTGGACTCGCCCTGTGACATCACAAAAAACAACCCTCCAGTGTCAGTGAGCAAGAAACAAGTGTGTGTGTGTTTGTGTGTGTGTGTATGTAACCTGTATGTGGGTGATGTAGTGTGTGTGTTTGAGTGTGTGTTACCAGTGTGTGGATGATGTAGTGTGTGTGTGTGTGTGTGGTTGTGTGTGTGTTACCAGTGTGTGGATGATGTAGTGTGTGTGTGTGTGTGTGTGTGTTTGTGTGTGTTACCAGCGTGTGGAAGATGTAATGTGTGTGTGCGTATGCGTGAGTTAACAGTGTGTGGATGATGTGGCGTGTGTGTGTGTGTGCGTGCGTTACCTGTGTGTGGATGATGTGTGTGTGTGTGTGTGTGTGTGTGTGATACCAGTGTGTGGATGATGCAATGTGAGTGTGTGTGCGTGTGTGTGTGTGCGTTACCTGTGTGTGGATGATGTAATGTGTGTGTGTGTGTGTGCGTGTTACCTGCGTGTGGATGATGTAATGTGTGTGTGTGCGCACGTTACCTGCGTGTGGATGATGTAGTGTGTGTGTGTGATACCAGTGTGTGGATGATGTAGTGTGTGTGTGTGTGTGCATGCGTTACCTGTGTGTGGATGATGTAGTGTGTGCGTGTGTGTGAGTGTGTACGTGCGTGTGTGTGTGCGTGCTACCTGTGTGTGGATGATGTAGTGTGTGTCTGTGAGTGTGTGTGTGTGTGTGTGTGTGTGTGTGTGCTTTACCTGTGTGTGGATGATGTGGTCTGTGCGTGTGTGTGGGTGTGTGCATGCGTGTGTGCGTGTGCGTGTTACCTGTGTGTGGATGATGTGGTCTGTGCGTGTGTGTGGGTGTGTACGTGTGTGTGTGTGTGTGTGTGTGCTTTACCTGTGTGTGGATGATGTGGTCTGTGCGTGTGTGTGGGTGTGTACATGCGTGTGTGCGTGTGCGTGTTACCTGTGTGTGGATGATGTGGTCTGTGCGTGTGTGTGGGTGTGTACGTGCGTGTGTGCGTGTGTGTGTGCGTGCTACCTGTGTGTGGATGATGTAATGCTGGATCTGGTCCTCAGTAACCGGGTTGTGCTCCAGTATGATGTGGAGTCTCATAGACATCATGCTGGTGAGCCAGTTGACCAGGCTGGGGTTTACCTCTGCAGACATCCTCCTCTGCACAGACACATGGGGGAGGAGTACCTTTATGCGCTTCTGCTCTTTACAAATGTGTCTCCTACCAATAAAGCCATCAGAGTCTTAGCTTGAGAGAAAGGATGAGAGGGAAAGAGAGGAGGACGCATTAAAAAGGCAGGCGTGGGGGTGAGGAGAGAAAGGACCAGTGTGAAGGAGAGGAGAGTCAGAGAGGGGAAAGAGCAGAGAGAGGGAGGGAGAGAGAGGGGAAAGAGCAGAGAGAGAGGGAGGGAGAGAGAGGGAGAGACAGAGAGGGGAAAGGGCAGAGAGAGAGGGAGGGAGAGAGACAGGTACTGACGATGCGGTGGTTGATGACGGCAGTCAGCGCTCTCTGCTCTCCTCTCAGGCAGTACAGGTTGAGGGCCAGGCACTCAAACAGACCCTGCGTGCACAGCAGCAGCAGCCGCGGCCCAAACGTCTGGTCTGAGGAGACAGTGCATACGTCAGCGCTTACACACATACTACTGAGAGACAGCACTTACACACATACTACTGAGAGACAGCACTTACACACACCTTCTACTGAGACAGCACATACACACACCTTCTACTGAGACAGCACTTACACACACCTTCTACTGAGAGACAGCACTTACACACACCTTCTACTGAGAGACAGCACTTACACACACATACTGAGACAGCACTTACACATACCTTCTACTGAGAGACAGCACTTACACACACCTTCTACTGAGAGAGCACTTACACACACATACTGAGAGACAGCACTTACACACACATACTACTGAGAGACAGTACGTACAACAGCAGAGACTCCACTCACAGCCACTTCCTGCTCACAGTTTCTGAGTGACACAGTGCAGAGCACAAGGCCCGGCACACCTGTGCTGTGTGTACCTGTGCAGCGCAGGATGTGCGCAGCGATGCGTGTGAACTGCAGCCTCAGGAAGGAGATGTTGGTCCGAGTGATGTCCACTCCCTCCCGTACCGTCACCGTAGACTGCAGAGACATAAAAAATATATTTAAAAAAAAATTACACTATAGCACACCGTACTACACTACACCACAGTGTACAAACACACTGCACACCACAACATTAGCCCAGTGCATTAACACTGTGCACTAACACATGGCATTGCACAGAGGGTTAATACAGTATATACACACTGACTGCACACTACAGTACATTAACACTGCACTGAGAAAGAGGGTTAATACAGTACATACACACTGACTGCACACTACAGTACATTAACACTGCACTGAGAGAGGGTTAATACAGTAAATACACACTGACTGACTGCACACTACAGTACATTAACACTGCACTGAGAGAGGGTTAACACAGTATATACACATTGACTGACTGCACACTACAGTACATTAACACTGCACTGAGAGAGAGGGTTAATACAGCATATACACACTGACTGACTGCACACTACAGTACATTAACACTGCACTGAGAGAGAGGGTTAATGCAGTATATACACACTGACTGACTGCACACTACAGTACATTAACACTGCACTGAGAGAGGGTTAATACAGTATATACACACTGACTGACTGCACACTACAATACATTAACACTGCACTGAGAGAGGGTTAATAAAGTCTTGTATTTATACAGAGTTCAACACACTCACAAAGCTCTCCTGGATGTACTCCTCCAGTTCATTTATGAGCTCCTCAGATGCTGCCTGGGGACGGACAGACAGACAGACAGAATCAATTCCCCGCCCGGCACACAGACAGGAGCTGACAGGTCAGCCTGCAGTTTCTACATGGTTGGCTAAGCTAACTGATTGCAAACTGCAAGTAAAGTGTGAGTTTAGTGTGAGCAGAGCTGGAAGCAGGCAGAGTGTGCGTAGTGTGGAACAGAGCAGAGAGAAAGTAGAGTGAGTTGTTTGAGCAGAGAGAGAGTGTGAGTAAAGTTAGAGACTGAGTAAAGTGAGAGTAGAGCGCGAGTAAAGCATGAGTAAAGTGAGAGTAGAGTGTGAGTAAAGCCGAGAGTAAAGTGAGTAGAGCGTGAGTAAAGCGTGAGTAAAGTGAGAGCAGGTTGGGTAAGGCAGAGAGTAAAGTGTGAGTAAAGTGAGAGCAGGTTGGGTAAAGCAGAGAGTAAAGCGTGAGTAAAGTGAGAGCAGGTTGGGTAAGGCAGAGAGTAAAGTGTGAGTAAAGTGAGAGCAGGTTGGGTAAAGCAGAGAGTAAAGTGTGAGTAAAGTGAGAGCAGGTTGGGTAAAGCAGAGAGTAAAGTGTGAGTAAAGTGTGAGTAAAGTGAGAGCAGGTTGGGTAAAGCAGAGAGTAAAGTGTGAGTAAAGTGAGAGCAGGTTGAGTAAAGCAGAGAGTAAAGTGTGAGTAAAGTGAGAGCAGGTTGGGTAAAGCAGAGAGTAAAGTGTGAGTAAAGTGAGAGAGGCACTCACAGCGATGTTGGCGTCAGTGGGCTCACGCCCGTGCAGGTAGTGTTCGGTGAAGAACTGGTTGAGCTGCGGTTGGATCCGGGTCAGAGGCTGGTGCTGTCCATGCAGCAGCAGAACCATGTCCACCATGGAGAAGCTCTGGCACACCAGGGACAGCAGGTCCCCAAAGAAGCCTGCGCCAGAACACACTGGGATCACATCCCACTGATACCCCAAAGACCCCTGCGCCAGAACACACTGGGATCACATCCCACTGATACCCCAAACACCCCTGCACCAGAACACACTGGGATCACATCCCACTGATACCCCAAAGACCCCTGCGCCAGAACACACTGGGATCACATCCCACTGATACCCCAAAGACCCCTGCGCCAGAACACACTGGGATCACATCCCACTGATACCCCAAAGACCCCTGTGCCAGGACACACTGGGATCACATCCCACTGATACCCCAAAGACCCATGCGCCAGAACACACTGGGATCACATCCCACCGATACCCCAAATACCCCTGTGCCAGAACACACTGCGATCACATCCCACTAATACCCCAAAAACCCCTGTGCCAGAACACACCAGGATCACATCTCACCAATACCCCCAAAGACCCCTGCACCAAAACACATCACATCCCACTGATATCCCAAAGATGGACCAGGACACATCAGGATCACACCCCACTGATGCCCCAAAAAACCCTGCGAGAGAACACAATGGGATCACAACCCACTCTGATCATACAAGCACAAGCACACACACACACCCACACACACACACACTTACTCACACACACCCACACACATACACACACACACACACACACACGGACACGGACACACACACACCCACACACACACACACACACCCACACACACACACACACACACACACACACACACACACACACACACACACACACACACACACACACACACACACACAGGCTCACCCACGGCGTCCCCAGTCCCGGGAGTGAAGATGTTGGTGGTTTGGGACAGGCGCTGGATGAACTGGGCGATGCTCTCTGTGTTGTTCTGGGACGCCCCCAGCGACCCCATCATGGCGGACAGCACGCCCTGCACGATGCCCGTGAACAGCTCTGGGCTCAGGGCCTCCCCCCCGCCAGACCCGGGCGTGGCCGAGGGAGGGGGCGGGGCAGAGGGAGGGGGTGGGGCAGAGGGGGCCCCAGGGGCGGGGGGGGGCTGCTGGCCCCCAGGGGGAGGGGCGAAGACCGGCTGGTTGGCCTGAAGAGAAAAGGCGAAAACGGGGGCAGCCATTTTAAGGGCTCCACTTCACCCGAAAACCATTTCTGACTGCAAACCGACCACAGACAGCATAGCAGAAAAAGATCTCCACTCATATCAATCTTCAAGATTCCATTCTGGAAAAATCTGCCCATCACCGGGGCTGCCACGCCCACTCTCTAAGTGGCCACACCTACTCTCTAAGTGACCACGCCCACTATCTCAGTGGCCATGGCGAGTATCCAGGCAACCACAGTCGCAAACAATTTTCAAATGTCCCGGGATCAACACAAATTTATAGTGGTGTTTGCCCTTTTTCAAACTTGTCCTGTTTTTGATTCATTTTTAATTTATTTTCAAACCCCAGTTCCCATGTTTTTCATCAAAGTGAACAAAATCCAGTTTTCTAAATTTGCATTCGTATTTGCATTTGAATCTGCATTTGAATTTGGATACTGACCTGCACGAAATCAGCCATGCCCTGTATGAAGGAGGGGACCCCTGGCAGGGTCACCGTGATGGAGGGGGCGCCTCCTGCCCCCCCAGCAGAGGCCACGCCCCCCAGGAGGGAGCCCAGCAGCTGGGCCAGGTTCCCCTCGGGCGAGGCCTCCGGGGGCGGGGCATCTGGGGGCGGGGCATCCGGGGGCGGAGCCGCGGGTCCGGTGGAGGCGGTGCTTGTGGTGCCAGTGAAGGTCTGGCCGGAGGTGTTGGCGGAGGAGGGGGGCGGAGGGGCCGTGGTGGAGAAAGAGGAGGAGGAAGAGGAGGAGGAGGAGGAAGAAGAGGAGGACGAAAAGGAAAAGGTATGGGTGGAAGAGGAGCTTGTGGTCTGATCGGCTGAAAGGAGAAGAGATGTCTGAGAACGGTCTGAACAGTCAACAGTAATGGTGGCCACCAGAGGGCCCTGGTTCATTTTTCACAAAATATTCTATGAAAAATTGAATATTTTGTCTCTATTTTCACATAATATGAACAGAATATCCCATGTTAAACCTCCCACATTTTTAAACTTCAACAAAAGTTAATCAATTAATTAACATTTAATTACTTTTTAGCTTTATGAATTTTCACTGCTTTGGGACCAAGTAACCCCGTACCCAAACAGCCACCAGCAGGGGGCGCTGTACTCACTCATGTTCCCCGGCATCAGCAGCTGCCCCATCAGACCGCTGATCATCTGAGACAGAGCAGAGGGGGGGAAGGGGCCGGCCTAAGAGAGAGGAGGAGGAACGTGATTGGTCAATAGAGAACATAATACGAAACCTCAGGTATAGGCCCTGCCTTCCTTTACACTCAGCTTGTCAGGCCTAAAAGCTTCAAACCACATGCCTCAAACGAACTGGTTCATATGACACCTTGACCGACCACACCCAACAGTGCTGTTGTTCATTCCTTTTCAGAAGCAGCTAAACTCGAAGGTGGAGCAAGAAGCTGTCTGTCATAGAGAGGGCTGGGATCTTATCCAGTAACACAGTGACTTGTGTGGGCTCATTCCAATCGTTCTCATATCGCTTCCTCGTGTTCCTTTCCTTGTGTCCTCCATTGGGAGGAGATAAGGAGCGAGGAAAGGATGTGAAGAGCTAAAATAAAAGGATGGAACGAGCCCTGTGTGTCTTCATAATCGAGACGCAAAGAGCCATACAAGAGCGCATACTGTCGAAGAGACTCAGACAGTTTTTCTTCAAAGGTGTTCGTGTTAGCGGTGTATTTTAGCTGCCTCTTCTTCTGTTTACCAGTGGTTGGCAAACGACATCTGACAAACGAGAATCTGCAGGCCACCTGAAACCCTGCCGAGTGCACACCTGGCCAATCGCTGCGGAAAGTGGGCGTGGACTTTGGAATGTCGTTTCAAAAAGTTACTAAAAATTCCGACCCCAGCCCCCCTCCAGCCGAACAGCAGTTGGGCTGGAAGCGTGTGGGCGCCTCAAAGGCGCATCAGGTGAGGAAAGCGCTCGTAACCGAGGTAACGTCTGTGCAAACGGTGCTCACCGGCCCCGGCTGCTGCCCTGCAGAGGGGGGCACTGCTGCCCTCAGGTTAATAGTTGCCCCCCTGGGGCCCATGGGGGGCGGGGGCATTCTGGGGGAGAGCGAGGGGCGGGTTATGACCACCCTGGCCTGTGGCGGGGGAGGAGGGGGCGGGGCTGAGGTGGGGTCGGCGCCCAGGTTCGAGCCGACGCCCCCGGCTGGCGGCTGCCCCGCCTGCTGCCCCGCCGTGGCTGCTGTAGCCATGGCAACGGCCTGCTGGGAGATCTGGTGTACGATGGCCTGCATGAACTCGGGGGGGAGACCAGGGACGTGTATGGCAGGAGCGGGACCTACAGAGAGAGAGAGAGAGAGACAGCGAGAGACAGACAGAGAGAGAGTCAGAGAGAGAGTTAGAGTAATGGTCTGTGTGTGTGTGTGTGTGTTTGTGTGTGTGGTTGCACACACTACAATCTGAAGGCATTACCATTAGCTCCCTTAACATATCCAAGGGTGTGCCCCAGGGGTCAGTCCTAGGACCACTCCCTTTCACTATTTATATGAGCAGTTGCGGTCATAATGTATCCAATGTAAAACCTAATTGCTGTGTGTAATGGTACTATATTGCTGTGTATAATGGTAACATATTGCTGTGTGTAATGGTAATATATTGCTGTGTGTACTGGTAATATATTGCTGGGTGTAATGGTAATATATTGCTGGGTGTAATGGTAATGGTAATATATTGCTGGGTGTAATGGTAATATATTGCTGTGAGTAATGGTAATATATTGCTGGGTGTAATGGTAATATAATGCTGGGTGTAATGGTAACATATTGCTGGGTGTAATGGTAATATATTGCTGTGTGTACTGGTAATATATTGCTGGGTGTAATGGTAATATATTGCTGGGTGTAATGGTAATGGTAATATATTGCTGGGTGTAATGGTAATATATTGCTGTGTGTAATGGTAATATATTGCTGGGTGTAATGGTAATATATTGCTGTGTGTACTGGTAATATATTGCTGGGTGTAATGGTAATATATTGCTGGGTGTAATGGTAATATATTGCTGTGTGTAATGGTAATATATTGCTGGGTGTAATGGTAATATATTGCTGTGTGTACTGGTAATATATTGCTGGGTGTAATGGTAATATATTGCTGGGTGTAATGGTAATGGTAATATATTGCTGGGTGTAATGGTAATATATTGCTGTGTAATGGTAATATATTGCTGGGTGTAATGGTAATGGTAATATATTGCTGGGTGTAATGGTAATATATTGCTGGGTGTAATGGTAATGGTAATATATTGCTGGGTGTAATGGTAATATATTGCTGGGTGTAATGGTAATATATTGCTGGGTGTAATGGTAATGGTAATATATTGCTGGGTGTAATGGTAATATATTGCTGGGTGTAATGGTAATATATTGCTGGGTGTAATGGTAATATATTGCTGGGTGTAATGGTAATATATTGCTGGATGTAATGGTAATGGTAATATATTGCTGGGTGTAATGGTAATATATTGCTGGGTGTAATGGTAATATATTGCTGGGTGTAATGGTAATATATTGCTGGGTGTAATGGTAATATATATGGCTGGGTGTAATGGTAATGGTAATATATTGCTGTGTGTAATGGTAATATATTGCTGGGTGTAATGGTAATATATTGCGGGGTGTAATGGTAATATATTGCTGGGTGTAATGGTAATGGTAATATATTGCTGGGTGTAATGGTAATATATTGCTGGGTGTAATGGTAATATATTGCTGGGTGTAATGGTAATATATTGCTGGGTGTAATGGTAATGGTAATATATTGCTGGGTGTAATGGTAATATATTGCTGGGTGTAATGGTAATATATTGCTGGGTGTAATGGTAATGGTAATATATTGCTGGGTGTAATGGTAATATATTGCTGGGTGTAATGGTAACATATTGCTGGGTGTAATGGTAACATATTGCTGGGTGTAATGGTAATATATTGCTGGGTGTAATGGTAATATATTGCTGGGTGTAATGGTAATATATTGCTGGGTGTAATGGTAATATATTACTGGGTGTAATGGTAATATATTGCTGGGTGTAATGGTAATATATTGCTGGGTGTAATGGTAATATATTGCTGGGTGTAATGGTAATATATTGCTGGGTGTAATGGTAATATATTGCTGGGTGTAATGGTAATGGTAATATATTGCTGGGTGTAATGGTAATATATTGCTGGGTGTAATGGTAATATATTGCTGGGTGTAATGGTGGGGTTAGTTGCTGTATTTGTGGCTCACCGGTTTGTCCAGGTCCAGCAGGGTTCTGCTGTCCAGGAGCCTGATTCCCACTTCCAGAGCCTAAAACATGTACACACACACGCGTACACACACAGACGCACACACGCACGCACGCACGCACGCACGCACGCACGCACGCACGCACGCACGCACGCACGCACGCACGCACGCACGCACGCACGCACGCACGCACACACACACACACACATAGGATTAGAGGCCAGTATGAAGATGCGTTAAGCTTTAGTTACCTTTTAGCGTTCAATCTCAGAGAAA
>NC_049208.1:55629162-55631662 GCF_013347855.1 Anguilla anguilla | reverse complement strand
TTTTCAGATACACTCTCAAAACAGATGTGTTACAAAAACAACACATAATGTGTCTTCTTTTTTAAACACACCTCCATATCTAGTTGAGGACAGCACATTTTGTGTTACTTTCAACCACAGTCTTGTGTTAAAAAAAGGTTTCCCACTGTAATACAGGAATAGTATATCTTTAACACAGATGTAGTATCTCTGACACTAAGTGTTTTGAAGCCAGCACAAAAGCAGTAACACAAAAAGTGTGTTGGATATTAACGCATCCTTTTATGATAGTGTAGGCTACATCTAAATATTGCACAGCCAGTTCCTCGGTTTTTCACCAACATGAGGCAAACTGAAGTATTTTGTCATGGCAAAAATACTGCATTCTGTCAAATCTTTAAATATGTGAATTCAGGATATATTTGTGGAAGGGTTGAAGCTGGTTTCAGTGCTCAGACGTCCGCCCCGCCCCCCTCCCCCCCACATACACCGTCCTGCCACATATTCAATGTTTCCTTTCACACATACCTTCTTTGAAAATTCCCCAGCTCTCATTGACTTCCATATGTTTTTAATCTGACCACAACCCCCCAACTGGCAATCAAATGTTCAAATTTCCATACATTTGGAAGAAGGAAACCAATTATGCAACTGTATGCCTGCTCGCCATAAACAAAACTTAGGACAGGGGGTGGTTCGGCAGAGTGGGGGCGGTTAGTGGATACAAGAGCAAACACAGATATTTACTTTGGCTCTGGGTGACTCAGGAGATAAGCGCTTCCATGAAATCATCCTTTGCTGAAACACACAAAAAAAACTAAAAAGTGAAAGAAAGTGGTCACCAAAAGTTTGGAGTGAGCGCATGCAAAAAGAGAGCGAGAGAGAGAGTGTGTGTATGTGTGTGTGTGTTCGTGTGCGTGTGAGTGTGTGTGTGCGTGTGCGTGTGCGTGTGCGTGTGCGTGTGTGCGTGTGTGTGCGTGTGTGTGTGCGCGCTAGCCTGCACATGTTGTTGTGTCACATTCTGGTGGGTTTGTAAGGGCTGGAGGTTAATTATTGTCCACCAGACAGGGCAGTGACATTTGAACCGAGATCCATCCACCCAACCCAGAGGGTCTGCCAACCATTAGTGTGCTGCTTGTTAGCAGTGTGCGGTAGGTCTGCAGGTGGTCCAGAGGCGTTAGGGTGCTGCTCATTATCAGTGTGCGGTAGGTCTGCAGGTGGTCCAGAGCGTTAGGGTGCTGCTCATTATCAGTGTGCGGTAGGTCTGCAGGTGGTCCAGAGCGTTAGGGTGCTGCTCATTATCAGTGTGCGGTAGGTCTGCAGGTGGTCCAGAGCGTTAGGGTGCTGCTCATTATCAGTGTGCGGTAGGTCTGCAAGGCGGTCCAGAGCCGTTAGGGTACTGCTCGTGCAGATATGTTTCGCATGCTGTGTTCGCTGCTCTTGTACGTGTATGGGCTGTTTCAGAATCTGTTTCCCTGTTCTGCCCCTCAACTCCTGTCTGTTCATCACCTCAATACCCAACAGGTAAGTGTCACTAATTCTGTGCGGTGTTGTGCATTATAACCAGCAGTGACTGACAGTGCTGCTTCCACAGATTATTGCTCCTGTGTAAGACAAGCGAGGATTAAGAATATGTTTATTTTCTGAATCCAGTGGTTCCAACAGCCAATGCCCTTGTTAAAATGTTCAGTACTCTGAATACTGAACACAAGCGATATTGCCTGCAAGAATCCCTCACTTAACCTACATGTAAAATATATTTTATGTGATTGAATTGAATAATGATTGTTGAAAATGAGAATTATCAACTAAATCACCAAATTTGCTGATAGGTCAGTCTACAGTAAACTGGTGGAATCAACTAACAAGTCAAAACAAGCTCTATGTCAGGTTTTAAGATTAAATAATTCAATTTATTATGAAGCAGTCAATCAGATTAATGAATTAAAATCATACATTCGTTATTGAATGTAGACTCACTACTTCTAAATTATAAAACAGAAGACATTATACAAAACATTAAACAATTAACTTGGAAATACCAGAAAAGAGAGAGAGAGAAGGATGGAATTTGCACATTCTCCCTGTGTCTGTGTGGGTTTCCTCCGGGTACTCCGGTTTCCTCCCACAGTCCAAAGACATGCAGGTTAGGCTAACTGGAGTGTCTAAATTGCCTCTATATGTGTGAGTATGTGTGTGAACGGTGTGTGTGCCCTGCGATGGGCTGGTGAACTGTCCTGGGTGTAATCCTGCCTCTCGCCCAGTGCATGCTGGAATAGGCTCCAGCACTTCCTGCGACCCTGACCAGGAATAAGTGGGTATAGATAATGGATGAATGGATAATAATAATAACAATAATAATGTTATAATGGTAAAGTTTTTTGTATCACTGCCACATTGTTTATACACCATGACTAGTACAACAACTTTAATTGTATGTACTGCTGTAATGAATTTAAATATGAAAAGACGCAGCGGTACAGTGCCTTTTCCCCTCTCTCCCGTCTCCCCTGCAGTATCT
>NC_049208.1:55599162-55624162 GCF_013347855.1 Anguilla anguilla | reverse complement strand
TATGGCAAACAGTTACCTAACTTGCGGCTAGTCCAATACATTTTCTGTGTTCCCCAAATACAGAGGAGAGCTTTTGGTGGTCATTTAACGTTTTAAATTATGGGCATAATTTAATGAACTTGGAGGTAGAAATTCTCGTTTATGTTGTGGCCATTTATACAGTGTAGCTCTGTATGCACCTCTCCTTGACTGCAGTGGGAGCACAGTCTGTCCTCTCTGGGCAGCCAGTTCTGTCTGTGTCGGCCTTTTTCGATGGCCAGGCTGTGCTCACTGAGTCTGTACATTATCAAGGTTTTTCACTGCTTCCTATCTGTCACCATGGTCAGGTAGTCAGCCATGGTGTATAATCTGTTTAGGGCCAAATAGCAATCCTGTCTCCCTCTCTCTACACTCCCCCCCCCTCTCTCTCAGGGAGAGAGTTCCATTCCCGGAGGGCTAGAGAGATGCAGATTTTTTCACACTAATTATCCACCTTAATTAGCTAATTAGCTGCACATGCCAACACAAATTCAATTTAGACCACAATAAAACATTTCACACAGGGACACAAGAAAGGTCATGAGCTGACACTCATGAGCTTATTGTGAAATGTAACCTTAATTTCATATTCATGTGAATGACTGATTTATAGAGATCATTCCCAGCAGAATCATAAATACAGGAACTGACACCCACGGCTCTCCTCTCCCCAACGGTACTCTGGATCCAGAGTTTTCCCAAACTGTGGACAACCGTTCTGGAATTCTCATGTTCCCGTTTCGGAATCTTACAGGTGGGCGGGGACGAAGCGGGAGGTCCAATGAAGAACCCTCGATTGGCAGCCCAGTCCAGATTAAAAGGGTGTGTCTGAAGACTGAAGACCTTGTCTTATTGTACGTCGCTTTAGATAAAAGCGTCTGCCAAATTAAATGTAATGTTATGAAGACAAACCTCAAATAATTAGCCAATTAAAAGCAGCAGCTGGATTCTGTGTCTCTCCGGCTGGTCTTTTTTTTTTGGTTTTTTTTTTTTGGTCGGTCTACACACACGATCATCCATTTCCATATTTTGCCTCCAGGTCAGAAAGGAACAGATCAGAGCGTGCACTCCAAACACAGAGCACAGTATCCGTTGCTCCACATGCAGCCCGGTTACGTGACTAACTGCAAGCTTTCGCTTGGTGTGCCTGACGTGCTTTTCCTGCGGGAATTTAAACAAACAAGCTCTTACACAGTAGGGATGCTCCTCGAGACTTCCACATATAAAAGTCATTTATTTCCAATATTTATCTCTCATACAGACCTTGACATACAGTATAAATGTTAAACATGAAATGGAAAACTAAATTTACACTTAACTTGTTTTCTTTTTAAATCAGTGCTGAGTCATCGTTCCGCTGTGTCCAGTGTCGGGGCCGTGGGTGTGGCCCAGGGGCATGCTGGGTAAATCTTTTCATTCCCCTCCCCTCACACCTGAGAGGTTCTTAAATACATGATTATCTGTTCGTCCGTCCCCTCTGTGAGGCCACTTTCTAACTTCAACCCGAAAAAGTGGTTAAAGTCTGAAGAGTCGGAAACTGGTGCATACAGTGAGTAAGAGTAATTCTATTGGTCAACACAGCAAGGAAGTGCAAGTCTATTGGTCAACACAGCAAGGAAGTGAAAGCCTATTGGTGAATATGGAAAGGAAGTGCACTTAGATTGGTGGAGATGATAATCAAGTGCCATTAAATTGGTAACACTGTAAGGACAGGCAATGCTATTTTTAGAAGATATAGACACAAAGAGCCACTCTATTGGTGAGCACGGTGAGGAAGTGTCATCCTATTGGTAAATTAGGAAATCTAGTGTAATGCGATTGGAGGATGTGGTAAGGCAAGGCAGCACTGGCTGTGACCCCGGGGAAGCAGGGTATCGCTGTTACACTGTAGCTGAGGCAGAGTTCCAACAGGGCCACCCCACATTCCTTCCTGTCCTGGATAAAAAATAAAGAATATTCAGGTCACGGCTACTTTAGGAATATTCCTGGGTCGATAAGAGCAGGAGAGCATTTAAACATTCGCTGCAGCAACAGTTCAGCCGACCGCTGTGTAGGGACTGGAATCAGAATGAATGAAGGGACAGCGTCTCCAAGCTTATCAAAGGCTCCTTCACAAAACGCCCAGTCAAAGACCAGAGGCTGTGTTCATAAAGCATCTGAGCTGTGATTTAGGACCAGGGCTGCCGTACCTTATGCCTTATGAATAAAAGGCCGAACTGAACCGATCCGTTACACAAGCTGAACCCGAGCGTTATTAATAAAGCACTTCATTATTAATAAAGCACTTCATTATTAATAAAGCATTTTTGTTATTAATAAAGCACTTCGTTATTAATAAAGCATTCGTGCGTGGCGCTCGCGGCCTTTTCCGCGCGCAGATTCGCCAGCGAGTCGCTAAACCGTCTGGCCTTTAACGGAGTGGCTCGACTCGCTCGGCCGGTTTCTTCCATCTTTGACAGCGAGGAGAATCTCATCAGCTCTGTTTCAGGTGCCAACTGCAGGGGGGGGGGGGGGCAGTCAATCGGAAAATGAAGAGGTTTTAGGGTATTTTCAGAGATATATGCACACAGTTGGGGGGGCGGGGTCTTTCTCCTAGAAGCAAGTCATCTCCGCTTTATCTTTCATCGTGTCATCTTCCTCTTTTTTTCTCTCTCACTTGTTCCTGTCTTCTCCGGGCCAGGAGTTCAGCCAGAGGTCAACTTTATTGTTTAAAAAGAGGCGTTCAGGGCATTTTCATGGAAATTTCTTATTTTTTTCCATTAAAAACACAAAAAAATTTTGAAGCAGCGGTGCAGTTTGGAAAGAAGACTCTGTGCTGCTTATTCCCTCCACGCGTAGCGCGATTGCCAAACGCAAGCAGTGTGAGAACTTCCAGTCTTACAAAACGTGCTGCTGAAAAAAAAAAGCTTTCTGGCTGAATTTTGTAACAGTGCCCAAAGCAGCGGAAGCAGGGGGGGGGCGTTTACATGTTAGGGAGCTGCATTAACTGTGCAGAGCAGTCACATGAGCATGGTGTCTGACTCCTCTCCTCCCTCTCCCCCTCTCTTCCTCTATTCCAGCAGGGAGAGGCAGATGGGCGGCTGCAGGAATCGGGGGTAGCAGTCCGACTCCACCTCCCCCTCTCCCCACCTCCCCCTCTCTCCATCTCCCCCTCTCCTCCCCTCCTCTCCCCCTCTCTTCCTCTCCTCCCTCTCTCCCTCTATTCCAGCAGGGAGAGGTAGACGGGCGACTGCAGGAATCGGGGGTAGCAGTCTGACTCCAGGAGGTAGTGGATCCGCCTCTGGGCGTGGCTTAGAGAGGAGTGGGAGGGGGCCTGCAGCAGCTGCAGCGTCAGGTCCCGAGTCTTACTATCCAAATTCACCTGGGGGGGGGGAGAGACAGAAAGCGAGAGAGTTTTAACCCACCTTTATTGTGACATTACAACAAAACTGGCAGGCAGACAGGCAGTCAGACAGACAGACACAGACAGAGGGGCGGGCAGACCGACAGACAGACAGACAGACAGACAGACACAGACAGGCGGGCGGGCAGGCAGACAGACAGACAGACAGGCAGGCAGGCAGGCAGACAGACAGACAGACAGACAGACAGACAGACAGACAGGCAGGCAGGAAGGCAGACAGGCAGACAGGCAGGCAGGCAGGCAGACAGACAGAGGGGCGGGCAGACAGACAGACAGACAGACAGGCAGGCAGGCAGGCAGGCAGGCAGACAGACAGACAGACAGACAGGCAGGCAGGCAGGCAGGAAGGCAGACAGACAGACAGGCAGACAGACAGAGGGGCGGGCAGACAGACAGACAGACAGGCAGACAGAGGGGCGGGCAGACAGACAGACAGACAGACAGACAGACAGTTAGACAGACAGGTAGACAGGCAGGCAGGCAGACAGACAGACAATTAGACAGACAGACAGGCAGGCAGGCAGGCAGGCGGGCAGACAGACAGACAGACAGACAGGCAGGCGGGCAGACAGACAGACAGGCAGGCGGGCAGGCGGGCAGACAGACAGGCAGGCGGGCAGGCGGGCAGACAGACAGACATGGCGTACCTCTCTGGGAGCTCCAGGCTGGATGTAAGTGGCGTAGATATCGCGCGCTCTCCTCTGCAGGGTGAAGTTGGTGGAGGAATGGCAGAACTGCTCGCAGGCCAGGTAGAACTGCAGGTTCTCCTCGCTGAACTCAGAACGCAGGAACGCCCCAAACACAGCCACGCCCACTGCAGGGGGAAGGGGCGGGGCTTTAGTGACCGGCGTAAAAAACGGTACAAAAATGGTAGACCTGCAAAACCTGCATAGGTTGGTCCCCGGTTCAGGTGTCCTTTGGCTGTATCAACCCCTCATTGGATATGAGGCTGTGACATGATAGCGTAATACAGCCCATCGCTCATGTATATGTACAAGTTACTGGTGCGTTTGTTAACTTCGTATGTTTCTGTCTTAGCTATGACGAAAGCTAGCAAGGCTAAGTTAGCGGCCAACTAGCTAGCTGCTGTAAATTTGTCGGATGATAAAGCCACATTAAATTTGGTTCAGTTCATATCGTGGAAATGTTGCACTTTGTAGCTAAATGAATTTTTCCGGCTTGATAGCTAGGCAAATAGCTGCTGAAATGTTAGGCTATTTCTGTTGCAGTATAGGTAATCAAACATTAGCTATCACCCTAGTGTACTGCTGCACAACCAGCTTCATCTTTTTCCATCACTTGCTTTAGCTAACTACTTTGCTTACATTGCTTTAGCCAGAAAGCTAATAATGGGTAATAATGTCCAACACAGATCCTATGTGAACGCATGCTTAGCCTTGTATGCAATAAAGTGTTCGATACGTACAAAAGACACCTGAACCAGAAACACACACACCACCCCCTTTCCTTTTGATACACACATGTGCGCACACACACACACACACAAATACCATCCTTCTTTCCTTTCTGATACAAACACACACACACACACACACACACACACAAATACCATCCTTCTTTCTTTTCTGATACAAACACACACACACACACACACACACACACACAAATACCATCCTTCTTTCCCTTCTGATACAAACACACACACACACACACACAAATACCATCCTTCTTTCCTTTCTGATACAAACACACACACACAGACACAGACACACATATACACGCACGCGCACGCACACGCACGCACACACATGCACACACATACACATACACAGACAGACACAGACACACACACACACACGCACACACACAATCTGTCAAGACAATAGGCATAATAGCCCTTTCTTACTTCCACAAACCATATGTCATTTTATACTCTACCTCCATATACAGGTATATACTCCGCCAAACACACCCATTTGCCCCACTCCTTGCTCTTACCCTGAAACACACACCCATATCATCTTTCTCTCTCTATCCCACTCTCTGACACACATCCTGATTTTACTCCAAGGACGGATAGCAAAATATTCTGTAGGAGGAAGAGGAGGAGAGAGGAAGCAGGTGGTTGGAAAGAACGACAAGGCAATGGAAGAGATATTTAACAGGAGAGAGAGTTAATACAGTACACACACTGCACACTACAGTACATTAACACTGCACTGAGAGAGGGTTAATACAGTACATACACACTGACTGACTGCACACTACAATACATTAACACTGCACTGAGGGACAGGGTTAATGTAGTACATACACACTGCACTGAGAGAGGGTTAATACAGTACATACACACTGCACTGAGAGAGAGGGTTAATACAGTACATACACACTGACTGACTGCACACTACAGTACATTAACACTGCACAGAGAGAGGGTTAATATAGTATATACACACTGCACTGAGAGAGGGTTAATACAGTATATACACACTGCACTGAGAGAGGGTTAATACAGTATATACACACTGACTGCACACTACAGTACATTAACACTGCACTGAGAGGGTTAATACAGTACATACACACTTACTGTACACTACAGAACATTTACAGTATAGAGATTGTTGTTACTGTACTTCCCCATTCAGATAAGATGTACAGGTATGCTGTGTGGAGTCTGAAACACAGAGGAACAGGTATCTCCAGTGTTCCGTACACCTGGAACATGCTGGGGCAGGCAGGATACGGCTAGCTCTGCTACCTGTGCAACTGCCGAGCCAGCAGGTACACCACCACCAGGCAGGAGTTCCGCGGAAAGAATTCCAGCTATGTTAAAGCTAACAATGCAAACAGCCGCACCGCTATGGGAACGTCGACAACACGACTTTGGAATATTAGCATAAGACATTGCATAAGAACATGAATCAATAAAAATGTTGATGATATTTTTTCATTACTGGTCCTGGAGTGGGGGTCTCCTCACAACATCTCTTACCCTGTAAGATCTACCCTCCTGTATTTCAACCCTAACAAAGAACACCTATTCAACAACTAGAGCAGGGCTGCCCCTGTTCCTGGAGATTTACTTCCTGTAGGTTTTCATTTCTGAATTGGCATGTCTGACTCTACTAATTAGCAGCTCGACAGAATCTCTAGCTGTTGAGTGAGATGTGCTTTGTTAGGGTTGGAGTGAAAACCTACAGGATGGTAGATCTCCAAGAGCAGGGTTGGGCAGTCCTGCTTTAGCTGTTGAGTGAGATGTGCTTTGTTAGGGTTGGAGTGAAAACCTACAGGAAGGTAGATCTCCAGGAACAGGGTTGGGCAGCCCTGCTCTAGCTGTTGAAGGAGGTGTGCTTAGTTAGGGTTGGAGTGAAAACCTACAGGACTGTTGATCTCCAGGAACAGGGCTGGATACCACTGCTATAAGGCCTCCAGGACCAAGCTTCACTACATTACCCACAATGATCTATTGTGGGGCCATGATGTCACACAGGAAGCTGAAAGGTTCTATGTTTACAGTTGGCTGCTATAGCATTTTTTCATAACTGCAGTGACTCAGCAGCAGTAATCTTGAATCCAATGACAGGATGGCAAGGATTACCTACAGACGTTGCCGTGGAAGCAACTCCTGCTCTGGCAGTTAGGTGGCTACAACTCAAGAACTTTGACCTTACACTGCCAGGCTACAACAAGGGGGGAGGGACCAGTGTTAACACAACAATACCCGTTTGAACTTTAACTGCCATTAGCTTTGACAGTTAAGTAAGAAAAAAAAACTTCTTCCAGAGACATTCCATTAGTCTGTACAATTACAAATACCAATAACAGAAAACAAACACACAGCAACAAACAGAAATTCTGGAGAGGTCAACTCCCCCCCAAGTTTCAGGAGTTTTTGATAAATGGATTTTAGAAGCTAAATGAAAAACAAGGGTGAAAAAAACCCTGAACAATAGCAGTGCTTGCTGAGTTTGGTCCGAGGGCCCGTTTTAAAAAATGTCTACCAAAAAAACCTCCAAACCAGATCGCCTGATGCAAGAGAGCAACAGACACAACGTTAAGAGAAAGTGGTCATGTGACGCCATGTTGTATCCATTGGCAACGCCTTTTGGGCCACACCACTTCCTGGCATAACCTCCAACCCTGGGTGGGACAGCAGGGTGAGAAACGTATTGAGCCAAAAAAACCACAAACACACTGACTTCACTCCAGAAGGTGTATCTGTACTACAGGCAGGCCCACTCAGAGGGAAAGCTTTTTTAAACAGGCGCAAGCTGAGTTTACGCAGACTGTGTGGTTCCTTTCAGAAGCCACTGGCAGCCAGTTTCAGGGAGCACCATGGCCTTTTCACGCACCTGCGTATCCAGGAGGCAGCTTCCTGGCATCCAATCAGGTGGCCCGTTTAAAATAACCAATGGGGATGCTCAGCGTGTACCCGTATCAACGTTCCTATCAAGTGATGAAGATAAAACAAAACAAGTCCTGCAACCAGTCCTTCCAGACTGAACTTCTAACCCTCAGCGAAATATTCCAGTCTGTCCTCTGGTGACTGGTGCATTGTGGGATACTGCATGCTACACTTAAGAGTCCCCACATTAATGGCTGACAGGACGGCTGTCAATCATCCAGACTGGAAGAAAGAGTCAGTGACAGAGGGTGAGTGAGAAACAAAGTGAGTGAGTGAGTGAGTGAAAGAGAGAGATAGTGAGTGTGAGGGATGGAGGGAGAGAGAGAGAGAGACAGTGAGTGAGTGAATGAGTGAGCGTGTGAGTGTGTGTGAGGGAGAGAGATAGTGAGTGAGTGAGTGAGTGAGTGAGAGGGAAACAGAGGGGGGGAGAGAGAGAGAGAGAGAGAGATAGTGAGTGAGCGAGTGAGCACAGCCTGGCCATCGAAACAGGCCGACACAGGCAGACCTGGCTGCCCAGAGAGGACAGACTGTGCTCCCACTGCAGTCAGGGAGTGGTGGCAGAGACAGAGCTGCACTTCCTCACAACACGCGGAACGTATCTGAACACACGGCAGACTCCCTACCCAGAATCCTCAGCAGTACGCCCCGAATCGAACCCTGATGAAGCAGGAGGGAGACTCACCGCGGCTGGACAGCAGCACGTCCACAGACTCGGCCCAGCCCAGCACCTCCTCCCGGCTCAGCCGTGCGCTGCCGTGGCCCACCTGGCTCCACTGCCGGAGGAACGGGAGGCGCGACTTCTTCTCCCTGGAGCTGGGCATCCAATCAGAGAGCACCCTCAGCCGGGGACACACCCACATTTTTTCAGCAAGGGGTTCGAGTGCCCCCGGAACACCCACAGAAAATTTGGAGCAAAAAATAATATCCCAAACAACTTGTACGTCAATGTTGCGCATTTCATATACGTGTATACGCACACGGAGAATGCAGGAAATGTAGCAAAATGGCCGACATCTTGTACACACGTGAGTGGCCTACTTTCCTACAATCAGAACTGTTACAGCTGTGCCTAATCGGGAAGCCGCCATTTTGGCTCTATCTACTCTCTCTTACCTGTTCTGAATGTCCTTATGCTCTGAGCTGAGGTTGGTGTGAGACGAGTGAGGGCTCTGAAACAGAGGGGGGCGGGGTCAAATCAGTGACATCACAGAATGACATCACAAGCACTGAGATGTAGAGAAAAAGACACGCAAGCATGCACGCATGTACACGCATGTACACGCAGACAGGCAGTGCTTCACAATGGTCATTTTCTTGAGGCAAATGTAAATCACAAAATTCCCCAATCGGGCGACCCACTTTGAGGAAAAACTGGTCTCAAAAACCTGAATATTATTCGCTGACCCCTGAAGAGGCGGTCCTGAGCTGAGATCCAGGAAAATGGCGGACAGCCGAGGAAGGCATTCCTCTGAAGGCCATTAAAACGCAGTCAGCGCAGGTATTCCGTCTGATTCGGGTATTAAAGTACAGCGAGCACAGTACAAGGCCATCAGCGTGCAGCTTGCTGAAGCTCTTCTTGATGATGTCATACCGGGGTCCTACTGCAGAGCTAAACTACACCAAAGCTCCAGGGTGAAGTGCACTGCACCTCTACCACACAAAACTTCACAGCCGCTGCTGAGCCTGAATCTGCTCCGCACTGCATCTGTACCTGTCCTACGAGATTCTCACCTGTTCAAACAGACTGATACCCGTTCAAATGGGATCATATCATACCTGTCCTAACAGACTCCTGCTGTTTACCTGTCCAAACAGCTGTATACACATCCTAACAGCTCTATACCTGTCCGAACAGCTGTATACACATCCTAACACCTCTATACCTGCCAGATCAGCTGTATATAGCCTAACAGCTCTACACCTGCCCAAACAGCTGCATACACATCCTAACAGCTCTATACCTGTCCAAACAGCTGCATACACCTCCTAACAGCTCTATACCTGTCCAAACAGCTGCATACACCTCCTAATAGCTCTATACCTGTCCAAACAGCTGTATACACATCCTGAAAGCTCTATACCTGTCTGAACAGCTGCATACACATCCTAAAAGCTCTATACCTGCCAGAACAGCTGTATACATCCTAACAGCTCTATACCTGTCCAAACAGCTGTATACACATCCTAACAGCTCTATACCTGTCAGAACAGCTGCATACACATCCTAACAGCTCTATGCCCGTCAGAACAGCTGCATACACATCCTAACAGCTCTATACCTCCCAGAACAGCTGTATACATCCTAACAGCCCTACACCTGTACAAACAGCTGCATACACATACTAACAGCTCTATACCTGTCAGAACAGCTGCATACACATCCTAACAGCTCTATACCTGTCAGAACAGCTGCATACATATCCTAACAGCTCTATACCTGTCAGAACAGCTGCATACACCCCCTAACAGCTCTATACCTGTCCAAACAGGTTCTTCAGGTGTAGTTTTGCTGACGTCAGCCGGGCCTTGGCATGCTGCCTGTGGTGGTATCTGGAGGTGGCGGAAGCGGCTGTGGAGGAAGAGGAGTAGGAGGAGGAATGCCGCGAGGGCCCCTCCTCCATGTCCTCGCGCTCGCTGCTCCGCCCCCCGGCCGCCGCGGGGGCAAGCTGGCCGTCGCTGTATGCCCGGCAACCGTCGCCGAGGGAGACCACGCGCAGGTAGGAGCCGGCCCTGTCCTCCTGGCCCCGCCCCGACACGTTCTCTGCACTGACGCTGAACTCCTTGGTGAGCGGGGCCTTCTGGGGCGAACCAGACGCCCCCGCCTCCTCCCCGTCCAGGCCGGGCGGGACGACGACCATGTGACCATCGGAGTCGCTCAGCGACAGTTGCGGCGTGTAGGTGCCCGACTCCCCGTCCTGGGAGTACCCCTTGTCCCGCAGCTCCACCCGTTTCCATGGCAAAAAGTCCAGGTCCAAGAGGGACCCCTCCGAGCTGAATCGGCGCATCGTGCTGGTAGTTGGGAAGGGGGGGGGGGGGGGGGGGGTTTGGTAGGATAGAGAGGGTGGGGGACAGGCAGGAATCTAGAAAGATTAAATCAAAATATAAAATGGGACAAAACAAAAAAAGGGGGTGAGAGAGAAATCTGAAAGGTTTTACCTTTAGTTATTAGCTCTGTCATGGCAGAGGTGGATACAGGTAAGATCTGAGTTTACAACAGGCTGTATCTAACAGCCAAAACACACACACACACACACACGCATGCATGTACACACACACACACACACACACACACGCATGCATGTACACGTGCACACACACACACACACACGCGCATGTACACGTGCACACACACACACACACACACATATGCATGTACACGTGCACACACACACTCACATACACTCACACATATGCATGTACACGTGCACACTCACACACACACACACACACACACATATGCATGTACACGTGCACACACACACGTACACGCGCGCACACACACACACACACACACACACACACACAGCACTTCTACGCTTAATTCTGGTTCCTCTGACATTAACTATCGTTCATTTATTACTCACAAGATAAACAAATGTATCATTACACATTAATGATGTACTAGCCTTGTACTTCTCTCTGGATAAGACCGTCCATAAAATAAATAAATACAATATAATACAATATTTGTTAGATGGGTTTCTTTACATTGGTTAGACTTTTTTTGGCTGGACCGCAACAGTGGGGCCAGCCCTACAAACACAAATGTCTGTGAGTGACTGACTGACTGACTGAGTGATGAAGTTACGCCATTGGTCAGCCGAGTTATGAAGTTATACCATTGGTCGGCCGGATCACGTGTGTTAAGTCCAGCCATATACTAGGTTTTAACCCGGTCTTGTTTTTAAACTTCCTGCTAATTGGTTTGTGACAGACCAAGGGTTGATACAGTTCTGCAAAACACCATAAATCCCAGGGCTTTCGAATACCTGGACATCCGCAATAACTGAAAACACCGCCTATCGTGGTTTTACAGAATTATCATGACAATAATTCTCTAAACGTGCTATTTGGCAATGATCTCACACATTATCCTACTTTCGTGTCCCAGCATCAACATGCACGCGCCTATGCTTACCTCTTGTTTAATGTATCAACGGATTAAGAGTGACACTTGGCTGAACCAATTAAACAGGATGTTCTGCATATATTTTCGTAGACTATTTTTTTTTTAAAGAAAAGTTTGTCGAGCTAAGCGCGCACTTGCCTGCTGACCTTGAAATGTGGTTACACAGTTTGAAAATTAGGCTACAGCCGGGGGGAGACCGATTTCAGTAGGGAAGGCAAGTCTAAATATAAACTCGGTCAGGAGGAATTATGACTGATTTCCAAGTGAGCAAACAGGGCATAAATGAGAGAGTTTACGGCGACAGCACAATCTGTGCGCTTTGCAACAACACTACCCCGACTTCATACGAGAACTCCAAACTGTGTTTATTATTGCGTAAAGACCTATGTAAACCGTGTAAAAACTGCAAATACAAGTTAAAAGTTTTTTAAATCTCACCTTAGAGTTTATTTGCCATGTGCGCCACCGTGATTTCTAAGCGTACTGACACTCCGGCTCCGGCAGTCCAATGTTTGTAAAGAACGCAGCGAACGCCGGTCGGCTTGTTTTCTTGAGATCTTGCTCAGAAAGATGAACCGAGGTCTGGCGCTCCGTACTTTGACAACTTATTTACCCGCTTCGTTTGCTAGGCTTATATTATAAATATACAACAAAACATATGTTTCTAGGGCCACGGAAGTCACGTCGAACGACAAGTGGCCTTTTCTCCCCTTTGAAGACACGATTATTGGTTTGCAGGGCTTGAGTTGTATTCAGTTGGAGTGGAAGTAACGCCTCTTCTCCTCGCCCCACCCATAGTTTAAGTCGCGGCTTGTCCTTCGGTTTCTTCGTGCAGTCGCAACACAATCGTCCCAGGTAATTGCTGGTGCTGTCTTGGTGTGAGGAAAAAGGAGAACAATTATTTCGATAACGTAACGCTTTTATGTGTAAGGCACATGAATCATATGACCGACATATCTTTAGATCTTCTGAGAGAAAAAAACAAACTTAATCTGGCAACCTATGAATCATCCCCTTGAAATCTCATCGGATTTGCTTGCATTCTGCACTTAATTCTCTTGGCCTGGGACAAAGATGACCACGTTATATCACAACCGGTTCTCAGTTAATCTTTCTGGGGGGGGGGGGGGGGGGGAGGGACTACAGTTGCTTATGTTCAGAGCACATTTCGGAGATTTAATTATTTGTTTTGATGGGGTGCCTGTCTGCCTAAACATCTATAATACAATTATAATGTTCTAGTTGGAGGCAGGAATGGAGGTAGTAACTTCCTCGTAAGCAGCCAACCGTCTCGCTGCGCTAGTCAGACCGGACACCTGTTTCTCCCTCTCATTCGAGCGCGGGACACGGTGGCATTTAAAATACCAAATGGCGATAATATGTTATCCAGCCACCTGCTGATTGTATACAATTAGACATTTAGGAGATATTTGAAATAATAATTAATGTGTTCGTTACAGGATCTGTTGTACACTGTCAATTCAAATTGACACATAAAATCCGATCCAACAACCACATTCTCATTTTTAAACCGTAAAATCTGCTCAGAGAGTCTGTACACTAAGTGACACGGACCGCACTAATTTAATTTAGTTTATAATGAATCCATTCGCCATTTCCGCTAAGCACGTGTCACTGATGCTATCTAGTGCAAATTACAGGTATTGCAACCTGTCACCTCTGACAGTTTTTTTTAACCGTTTTTTGTTTCCACATAAAACACAAGCGATCTACTTCGTCCTAAAGTACATCACTTGTGTTATATGTGGATAATTATTATAATTTCTTAAACGTGGACTGCAGGTCGCAACCAGCTCATAATTTTATTTGTTTTCCAAAATATTTGTTTTATATAAAACATTGATGATTCACACGTCATTTTATCAGTCCACACTCCTAACCGCTTTGACATACCAGGACACATATTGGGTCTACGAGGTTTGGAGCAAAGTAAAAGTAAGTCTTCGAACGGGAAATCTGCGGCGAACAGCGCGCGCCGTCTATTATCTGCGTCCGGAGACAATTCTGACAACGGATTGCCGCAAATAAAAACAACACACACACGCGCGTAAAGCGTCTTTGTAAATCAGTGTCAGAAAATTTATTTTTGTGTGGAAAATGTTTCACCTGACAACATTCATTTGAATAAATAAAAAAAAAAACATTAGAAAAAATGACAATAAATACAATAATAAAAATAAATTAAATTGTGTTAGTAAGACTTGGCACACCTGCTGGAGTTAAGAGAGAAGTAAACTGAATTTCTTTTCTCTTGGTCTCTGATCTTTCCCTCAGGCTGAGCCATTAAGCAGTGTTTCTCCAGCACCCTTTAACCTCAGCGGCCATGTTTAAGGAGGAAGGGGCATTTCTGGGAACCAGCTACCTCTCCACCTCCATCCAGTCAGCACTACCTACCTGACCCTACCTGACCCAGCAGTATAAATCTTCTTTCCTGCTAATCCCACCCCCTGTTCATTTTCGATAACACTGCCACGCTCTAGACACGCCCATTTCCTTCCCTGTTCTCTTCCGTCCCTAACCTTCTTCTCTAACCACGCCCCTTTATTCTCTTAACTCTGCCCTCTCATGTTCCGTAGCACCCCCATAAGCCCTCCCATTTCTTATTGTTCTTCTTTCTGTCCCCCACCCCCTGCCACCCCTTTACACAGTTTGTGCAGTGTGTCTGTAAGCCCCACCCCCTTTCCATCACATCCTCAGTGTAAGCCCCGCCCCCTCCCTCCCTCCCTCACCAGGGACGGGTGCTCCGGTACTCCTGAGCCCCGCCCCCTCAGGTAAGCCCCGCCCCCTCCCTCCTTCACCAGGGCAGGGTGCTCCTGTACTCCTGAGCCCCGCCCCCTCAGGTAAGCCCCACCCCCTTTCCATCACATCCTCAGTGTAAGCCCCGCCCCCTCCCTCACCAGGGCAGGGTGCTCCGGTACTCCTGAGCCCCGCCCCCTCAGGTAAGCCCCACCCCTCCCTTGCTCCCTCACCAGGGCAGGGTGCTCCTGTACTCCTGAGCCCCGCCCCCTCAGGTAAGCCCCACCCCTCCCTTGCTCCCTCACCAGGGCAGGGTGCTCCTGTACTCATGAGCCCCGCCCCCTCAGGTAAGCCCCACCCCTCCCTTGCTCCCTCACCAGGGCAGGGTGCTCCTGTACTCCTGAGCCCCGCCCCCTCAGGTAAGCCCCGCCCCCTCCCTCCCTCACCAGGGACGGGTGCTCCTGTACTCCTGAGCCCCGCCCCCTCAGGTAAGCCCCGCCCCCTCCCTCCCTCACCAGGGACGGGTGCTCCTGTACTCCTGTTTCTGCCGGACCCACTGAGCTGTAAAGCGGGGCTCTCCCACAGTCCAGGACCACCCTCCCCCCCGCTCTCTCTCCCCTCCTCCATCCTTCTCTTTCTGTCCCTCGTTCCCTCTCTCCAGCCTCCTGCTGTCCTGGGGAGCTACGGAGGTCTGTCCCTGCGAGGGAGGGGCGGGGCAGGGGGGCAGCGCCAGGGCCGAGGGTACAGGCCTGAAGAGAGGGGGAGAGAGAGGGAGAGAGAGAAGGGGAGGAAGAGAGGGAGGGAGGGAGGGAGAGAGAGGAGGGGGGGAGGGGGGAGGGAGGGAGAGGGGGAGTGAGAGAGAAGTAATATTGAAATCCTGCTCCTGCTTGTGCTGAGGAACCCAGGGGTCATACTAAGGAAAGGATAAAGGCTCTAATGCACGATTCTCTCTCCCATACACAAGCTTGTGAGTTACAGTCGCAGGTGTTACTGAAGCTGTAGCTCTACGAGGCTCTGTTTGGGGGAGAGAGAGCGGCTGGGGGTCGTTTAATGTTCAGTGTGTGAGGAGGAGCACACCTGTGTGTCCCAGAGCGGCTGGGGGTCGTTTAATGTTCCGTGTGAGGAGGAGCACACCTGTGTGTCCCAGAGCGGCTGGGGGTCGTTTAATGTTCAGTGTGTGAGGAGGAGCACACCTGTCTAAGTCTGTGTGTCCCAGAGCGGCTGTCTGTCCCTTTGTGTCAGCCCCTCTCTCTCTCTGCACTGGCTGCAGACCTGAAGGGCACACACGTTACAGCGCCGGCAGGTGAAACGCACACAGATGGGAAAAAACTTCATATCCCAGCATGCACTGCTGCAGCCGCACTGCCAACTGGGAATGTGAGTTCTTTGTGCATGTCTCGTGTATCGTAGGGAAAACAGGGATGTGGGCTTTGTGTATCTACTATGGAAAATATGTGTTACCCACATTAGTCTGGAAACACGTAGGATTGGAAAGACATTTCAGAGGATGCAAAGTTATAGACTGAATACAGTGATTGATGTTGATTATGCACTATATAGCTCCCAAGTTCTACAAAACGGCACAAACAAGGCTTTTTTGCATTCTGGGAAATGTAGTCTTCTGACACTTTACCAGGCAGCTTGATGGAGCTTGGCTGTTTCTCCAACAACAGCCCAAGGTCTCTGCTGTTTATATGACGACTGTAGAGGTTGCCCCTGGCAACCAGTCCCTGTTGGCTGTGAAAGAAAGAAGGGAACGGAAAAGGAGAGCAAAAGGAGGGAGAGAAACAAAACAGAGGAGCAAGCGGGAGAGGTGGACAGAGGGGAACGGAGGTAGAAAGCAGAAGAGAGGGAAAGAGGAGGAGAGCGATGGGGTAATGGAGGAGGTAAGAAACAACGGAACAGAAAAAAGACAAAAAGTGTGGAAAGGAAGAAAAATAAAAACAGAAAAAATGGAAACAGAAGACAAATGAAATCATAATTAGCAAACATAAAAGAAAAAGCAAAATATGCTAAAGCAATAAAACCTGAAGAAAATGAAGCTAAAACATTTTTCAATTAAACAGGAGGACAAAAATGCGATGTGATGTCACAGCTCAAGAATGACAACTTCCAGAAGGAACACACACACAGGCGTGCGCGTGCACACACACGCACACACACGTACACACACACCTGTGCGCCCACACACGCATGCACATACACACCTGTGTGCACACACACACATCTGTGCACAAACACGCACACACACACATACACACACCAGTGCGCGCACACATGCAAGCAAACACAAACTTGCAATTAACCAGCAAATGTAAGCACATGTGCACCATGGTCACAGTCAATCTAAGAGTGAAGTAGGAAGCCCTCGATCATAACTGACAAATATTAAATTATTAAATATTAATTATTAATATTATTTATTAAAAATTAAACATTAAGTGCCCTTGCAAAAGTTATTGAGAGACAACCACAGTCTGGAATCAGTCACCTATTGTTAAGTATCATCCACTGCGACTTGCTAGGTCAACAGCCCACTGACTGGCAACACTACATTTAAACAACATTAACTCAGGAAGTAATGAGGTAAGGCAGCGCAATTTATTAATGATAAACCAAGCAGATTTAGAGCACAACCAGCCATGTTGATCAAGTCTAAATTTACAGGGAGTTAAACAATGACATGGGCATACAGAGCAGCTGATTCTGGCTAGCTTTTTTTTTTCTTTTTTTTACCTAAAATGGGAGGTAAATATGGAAACAAATCCAAAACATCATTATTTTATTTTTGTTTTAGATAATTAAAACAGCTATGAATGACTGAAACCCAAAAATAATTTTTTAAAATGTTCTTCCTTTCTTTTGCAATGCCAAAAATAAAACTTTTTTCTTCAAACAATTCTGTAACAAATTCAAACCGTTCTTGCTGCATTCTTCAAATTACAATAGCTGTTGTGAGATGGGAATGCTGTTGTTTAAAAAAAATCAATTTATTAAAAAATATTTTAAAACTACACCAGTATCAAACAAACCAGAAAACCACACTTTATTCTGTGAAATTTCCCCCTCCCCCAGTGTTCCTGTTGTTGTAGGAGACATTTTAACAGCTTGTATGCTAGCTGAGGTCATCATTAGCTCTGCAGCTCACTTGAAAGACAATCAGATTTACTGGACAATATCCCGCCTTCTCTTCCTCTCTTTTCCATCCTCCTTTCTCTCTTTCTTTACCTCCGCCTTATTTACTCTCTCCATCTGCTGGAGGAAAGGTGGAGGACCCTTCCCTGTGGTACACAACCGACTGCTCCATGACTGTCAGTAAGGACAGTAAGGAAGGCTTAAAAAATAAAAAATCAACCCAGTAATAAGCCACACCCCCTGGTCTGTTCTAGGGCTGAAAAAAGGGGTCAAAGGTCAAAGCTCAATTGAAGGAGATCTGGGAGCGATTAAGGGAGCTACGAAGACGAACCCCACAGAACGAGGGAGCGAGAAAATGGGAGGATGGAGGGTGGGAAACAGAGGGGAACGTGACATCGGACGTTGGACAGCAAACAGACGGAGTCAAAGACAGATGAAAAGGAAAACGAAAAGGACGGAACATATTTTTGGGGTAGCGGAGAAGAGGCGGAGGGAAGGGGGGGCAGGAGGAGGGGGAGGGGGAGCAGAAAGAGAGAACAGGTCAGAAATGCCACAACAAAGCCGGAACAAGGGAGGGGTGGAGGGAGGAATCCCAACGGTAAACGAAGTGAGAAGTAAGTCTCTGTTCTGCAAACAATAACTGACTAACAAGAGACGAGCGAATGGCGCCCACCATCTGCCATGAAAACCAGCTGAATCAGCATCCCAGACTCCAGGACTGGAGTTAAACCTGCAGCCACAGCGCCCCCTCCAGGACTGGAGTTAAACCTGCAGCCACAGCGCCCCCTCCAGGACTGGAGTTAAACCTGCAGCCACAGCGCCCCCTCCAGGACTGGAGTTAAACCTGCAGACACTGCGGCCCTCCAGGACTGGAGTTAAACCTGCAGACACTGCGCCCCCTCCAGGACTGGAGTTTAACCTGCAGACACAGTGCCCCCTCCAGGACTGGAGTTAAACTTGCAGACACTGCTGCCCTCCAGGACTGGAGTTAAACCTGCAGACACTGCTGCCCTCCAGGACTGGAGTTAAACCTGCAGTTACAGCGCCCCCTCCAGGACTGGAGTTAAACCTGCAGTTACAGCGCCCCCTCCAAGACTGGAGTTAAACCTGCAGACACAGTGCCCCCTTCAGGACTGGAGCTGGAGATTCTCGCTAAAGACTCAGCCAGCAAGTTAGCCATGAAGCACACAGCTGAATCTCCAATCCACAGACTCCTCCAAAACATACTCAGTCATCATAAAAAGAACTACAATTCCCTCTAAACAAACTGTGTTTTCCATCGCAAAATCATTTCACATTGAAAAGTGTTTATTACACAAATTTTGTCATTCAAGTTTAAAAACGTTAAGCGAAGCTGCCTTTCTCATAGGTTCTTTCAAAGCACGAGTCACAGTATTCCAGAGGAAACCGCCATGATGTTTTTTCAGGACGAAATGAAAACTGTGAGGGAATGTTGGCAGAAAGTTTGTCTGGTTTGGGACGTTCAAATCAAGTGCGCTCCGGTGGTTTGGGGTAATGTTCTGATCATAACGCTATCTCACAACCATATCGAGGGGAAAGCTGGAATCATCCCCAACATTCTGGAAGCATTTTGTGTTAGTCTGGACTGGAATTACAACAGAAATGGAGGAACAAGAGCGTTTATTATCTTTAGGCTCTCACCCAGCGCGACTGACACAATTACGTTTTTTTAATTACAACTTATTTACCCAGCTGGATATTTTACAGAAGCAATTCAGGTTAAGTGCCTTTGCTCAAGGGTACAACGGCAATCCCTCACCTACGAATTGAACTCTAGAGGTCAGAGAGACAGTTTCTGCGTTAGGTAAGAGGAGAGGGGTGGGGGTGGGGGTGGGGTTGAGGGTGGTCACCTTTGGGGTCTCACCTGGTACGCCTGGCCCTGCAGTTCAAGTTCTCCAGGTACTGGGCGTGGGGGGTGGGGTCCCTGTAGGCCCCCGGGGAGGGGCCGGGCCGGGAGGGGGCGTGACTGGGGGATGAGTTTACGCTCTGGGAGCGAGTGTACTGCGAAGGGAGGGAGACAGGAGGAGAGAGAGGAGGGAGGGTGTGGCGGACGAACGGCCAGGGCAGCACCTTCTGCTCCTCCCGCACCACTGAGGAAGAGGAGGAGGAGGAGGAGGAGGAGGAGGAGGAGGAGGAAGATGGAGAAACAACATGAGGAGAGAATTAACACACTGACTGCTCTGCGAGAGAAGGTTAATACAGTATATATGCACTCCCTTCAGAAGAATGATTCTACCACAGGGATATTACCCACAATGCATCTGTTCACACAACAATAAGGAGTATTTTTCTGCGGCATCAACAAAGACTGAATCAACAGCCTGCTGGAGTCAGCACTACTACAGACCCAGTTACACACTGGAGTACACACCTCTAACCACAAACACACTGGCCCAGTTACACACTGGAGTACACACCTCTAACAACAAACACACTGACCCAGTTACACACTGGAGTACACACCTCTAACCACAAACACACTGACCCAGTTACACACTGGAGTACACACCTCTAACAACAAACACACTGACCCAGTTACACACTGGAGTACACACCTCTAACAACAAACACACTGACCCAGTTACACACTGGAGTACACACCTCTAACCACAAACACACTGACCCAGTTACACACTGGAGTACACACCTCTAACAACAAACACACTGACCCAGTTACACACTGGAGTACACACCTCTAACAACAAACACACTGACCCAGTTACACACTGGAGTACACACCTCTAACCACAAACACACTGACCCAGTTACACACTGGAGTACACACCTCTAACAACAAACACACTGACCCAGTTACACACTGGAGTACACACCTCTAACAACAAACACACTGACCCAGTTACACACTGGAGTTCATACCTCTAACCACAAACACACTGACCCAGTTACACACTGGAGTACACACCTCTAACCACAAACACACTGACCCAGTTACACACTGGAGTACACACCTCTAACCACAAACACACTGACCCAGTTACACACTGGAGTTCATACCTCTAACCACAAACACACTGACCCAGTTACAAACTGGAGTACACACCTCTAACAACAAACACACTGACCCAGTTACACACTGGTATTGTAAGAACATTTACACACAAACACACTGACCCAGTTACACACTGGTATTGTAAGGACAATTACACACAAACACACTGACCCAGTTACACACTGGTATTGTAAGGACATTTACACACAAACACACTGACCCAATTACACACTGGTATTATAAGGACATTTACACACAAACACACTGAACCAGTTACACACTGGCATTGTAAGCACCTTTACCCACAAACACACTGAACCAGAACAGAATACAGATTACAGCCACAATGTCACTGTTCTGGGGATATAATTACTGTCATCACAAACCCCCCAGAGTCGGGAAAGGGGGAGAGCAGGAGGAGAGAGAGAGAGAGAGAGAGAGAGGGAGGGATGGAGAGAGAGAGAGAAACACGGGGCTCACCCTCTCTCTCCGCCAGTGAGTACGGTTTGATCTCTCCTTCCGGCTTTTTTGGGAGAGCTTTTCTCAGCTGTGCCGCTGTGTGAGGGAGAAGGAGAGAGAGAGAGAGAGAGAGAGAAATAGAAAGAGGGAGAAGGAGAGAGAGAGAGAGAGAAAGAGGAAGGAACTATTTAGGATGTAACAATACAGATTTGCAAGAATAAAAACTCAAATTGTGTTGTAATGCCGCTTGTCATGAGAACAAATCAGCTCTAACCATGCATACACACGCACAAGTGCACACACACACACACACACGCACACACACACCACACACACGCACACACACACACACACACACACACGCACAAGTGCACACACACACACACACACACATACACGCACACACACACGCACACACGCACAAGTGCACACACACACACACACACACGCACACACACACACACACACAAGTGCACACTCATATACACACACGCACACACACACACACACACACTCATACACACACACACAGCTTTAATCCTACAGAACTACAGTAGCCTGCCTAAGCTTCATTGTTGTGGGAGAGGCTGTAACACTGGGGGGGGGGGGGGGTGTGGAGGGAGGGTGGTGGAGGGGGGGTGCGATGGTTCATGGGTTGCATCTAATTTAGGGAGCACAGACAGAGGTCAGCAGAACAGCAGAAAGAGAGAGAATGCCAGAAAGAGAGAGAAAGAAATCCTTCGATCTCGACTCAAAGGGTTCGGGGTCCAAACGCTAACAGAGAGGGAGAGAGGGATGAAAAGAAAAGCAGAGGTCTTACAAAAAGCTGAACGTCCCCTGATCCATCAGGGGGGAGGGAAGCGACCCTGGGGGAGCGAGTGGAATGCCCATGAAAAAATCAACACTCCACAGTGTTAAAATGCAGCATTACCCGAGTAAAATTAACTTTATAGTGTTAAAATGCAGCTTTACCCGAGTAAAATTAACACTCCACAGTGTTAAAATGCAGCATTACCCAGTAAAATTAACACTCCACAGTGTTAAAATGCAGCTTTACCCGAGTAAAATTAACACTCCACAGTGTTAAAAGGCAGGCATTACCTGAGTAAAACCAACACTTCATAAGGTTTAACTGTAGCTTTACCTGAGAAAAGCACTTTAGTGTTAAAATGCAGCTTTACCCAAGTAAAATGAACACTTTAATCTTAAAAAGCAGCTTTGCCCTCGTAAAATTGACTTTCAGTACGCCAACATACAGTTTTCCCGAGATTAACCAACTCTTCACAAGTGCTGAAATGCAATTTTTAAGTTAATTAATTCAATTTAAAGTGCGGAATTGCTGTGCCAAAACAAAGTCACTCTTCTAAAAGAAAAACAAACATAAAAAAATAATATCCAATGGAACAATAGTGTGGTAGTAGAAAGACAGCAGTATGACAGCAGTGCCAGGTTAGCGGAATGATAGTACTGTGACATCACAATGACAATAGTGTGGTAGTAGAAAGACAACAGTATGACAGCAGTGCCAGGTTAGCGGAATGATAGTACTGTGACATCGCAATAACAGCAGTATGACAGTAACGTTATGTTAGTGTGAGTGTAGCATGTCAGTGGAGTATGAAAACATAATCTGATGAGACCGAAGGTGTGGGACTGGGAGTGAACCCACGGCTGTGCCACTAACAGGTGAGAGAGACTTGAGGGGTTGGGAATGTTTCAGTGAATAGGCTCATTTTTTATCAGGTTGTTCTGTCAGAGGGGCAGTGATCAGAGAGGGGAGGTACCAAAACAGGGACTGTCACAATGAGCCGAAATCCGGCACCTTAAACAGGCCAACAACAAGAAAATCCATTATTAATTAGCAATAGGGGTCATTCAGAGATCTGCTGGGTGCCTCCCTCTATGGGTAAACCAAGGTACTGTCATTATTTTGCAGTAACGAAACGAGAGAGTAAGTAATCAGTGAGTGTGTGTGAATGAACGAGTGGGGAAATGAGTGAGTGAAAGAGTGTGTGTGAGTGAGTGAGTGAAAGATTGTGTGTAAGTCAATGAGTGAGTGAGTGAGTGAGTGAAAGATTGTGTGTAAGTCAATGAGTGAGTGAGTGAGTGAGTGAAAGATTGTGTGTAAGTCAATGAGTGAGTGAGTGAATAGTGAGTGTGTGATTAGAGTGAGTGTGTGTGTGAGTGAGTGAGTGTGTGAGTGAGTGAATAGAGTGAGTGAGTGTGTGACTAGAGTGAGTGAGTGAGTGAATAGAGTGAGTGAGTGTGTGAGTGAGTGAATAGAGTGAGTGAGTGAGTGAGTGTGTGAATAGAGTGAGTGAGTGAGTGTGTGACTAGAGTGAGTTAGTGAGTGTGTGAGTGAGTGAATAGAGTGAGTGAGTGTGTGTGCTAGTGAGTGAGTGTGTGAGTGAATAGAGTGAGTGAGTGAGTGAATAGACTGAGTGAGTGAGTGTGTGATTAGAGTGAGTGAGTGTGTGTGAGTGTGTGAGTGAGTGAATAGAGTGAGTGAGTGAGTGAGTGAGTGAGTGTGTGAGTGAGTGAATAGAGTGAGTGAGTGTGTGTGCTAGTGAGTAAGTGTGTGAGTGAATAGAGTGAGTGAGTAGGTGGGTGAGTTGGCAGTACTTATTTCCAGGATTGCTGGGCTACAGTCAAACATAAAACATCTATCTTTTAAAAATCAATCTTTAATTTTACCTGATCTATCTCTGAAGAATCCGTCAAACACCACAAAGTTATTTACCTGGAAGGGGGAGGAGAAGAGAGAGAGGGGGAGAGAGGGAGAGAGAGGGAGAAACCATGAGTCCAGTGTTAAATTTAGAAGCAGCAGCTGATGACTCATGAGAAATGTCTTTTACGCGGTTGCACAAGCAGACCTGTCAGGACACGGCGCGTCACGTCAGAGTCAGGGGCGAGAGCGAACAAACGGCCCACAAATCCTCCCTGTCAACGTTCAGCCTCAGAGGCTGCAGCTAACGCCAGAGCCACACCTTCCACCGCGACTGCACACCAGGATCCCCCACCCCAGCAACTTTAAAAAAATAATTCCAGCTCTGAATTCTGGGAGGAAAAGAAGCGTCTGCTGTGACATCATGCACAGACACGGGCGTGACACATTCACACCTCAGCGACAGGGGCGGAAGAGGTTTCTTCCGAAGGAAACACTATGCGCACGTCTGTAAAAAAGTCCCGACTACAGCGGATACCAACCTGAATCACATCCTCCTCGCCACAGGGTGAAATGAGTCCCGATTCGTCCACCCCACAGGGTGAAATGAGTCCCGATTCATCCTCTCCGCAGGGTGAAATGAGTCCCGATTCGTCCTCTCCACAGGGTGAAATGAGTCCCGATTCGTCCTCTCCACAGGGTGAAATGACTCCCGATTCGTCCTATCCCCAGGGTGAAATGAGTCCCAATTCGTCCTCTCCGCAGGGTGAAATGACTCCCGATTCGTTCTCTCCACAGGGTGACATGAGTCCCGATTCGTCCTCTCCACAGGGTGAAATGAGTCCCGATTCGTCCTCTCCACAGGGTGAAATGACTCCCGATTCGTCCTCTCCACAGGGTGAAATGACTCCCGATTCGTCCTCTCCACAGGGTGAAATGAGTCCCGATTCGTCCTCTCCACAGGGTGAAATGAGTCCCGATTCGTCCTCTCCACAGGGTGAAATGAGTCCCGATTCGTCCTCTCCCCAGGGTGA